>NC_142188.1:12950000-13250000 GCF_026936395.1 Plectropomus leopardus | reverse complement strand
TAAAGGCACACACTATGCATCCAGAGGAGTTAACACAGCAAGTTAATCAGGTTTTACGTAGTGTTAACTGGCCTTGGCTTAATCCCTTAACCTGAACATGGACACAAGGTTATCTATTCATTTAGATATTTCATGTTTCTGCCAAAACTAATTATTTAAGTGCGAGCAAACACACCCAGAAAGGATCTTGAAGGCGAGATAAAGATTTCTTTTCTTTGAACCTATACTGCAGTGTTCAAAATTTGACACAATGGACTAATTAAACAGGGCACACAAATAAGCAGGAAACTAAAGAAAGAAAGAAAGAAAGGGCTGCAGAGAAGTGATGCCTTTTAAATGTGTGTTTATATTTGTGTGTGTGGGCTGAGAGGAAGTACAATCATTCAGGGGGGATCAGAGAAATCCCTAAAACTCAATTAGGCTGATTAAGGCAGACGCAACTGGTACACACGATAAAGACACACCGCCTGGCAGGGTGACAAGCAGACCGGCAGAATGCCGTGTTGGCAAGAGGGGAGATACAAGTAATATAACACTGCCAGGATTCGGCAGCCTTCCCATTATAGTACACAGTTTGTGAGGGTGCTCCCTCTGCTTGCCAAGCCAGACCATCGTTGTTGTCTTGGATCTGGTTTCTTTTTCTCAAAGAAATTGCATCCATATGTAAGCACAGCGTGTGATAGGTGTTACTGCAGCACTAAATTGTGAAGTTTATAGAGTAAATATTTCACCTTTTTGTACGTCTCGGTCTAGCACCTCATCAAACAGTTTCTCCTGAACTGCTGGCGGCAAGTCCTCAATGTCTGAAACAGATAAATAAAAGAAGAGAACTGAATGACAGATGTCCAAAGAGGGTGTTATCAGAGGGGACACCAGTGCAGGGAAAGTTAAATCTTGGATTAAATCCTTGATTTATGAGATTAATGCATTAATCTCTTTTTATAGGAATACTTCACCTCCCTAATGACCAACTATATTTCAGCTACGCACTCTACATTACGCTGAATTTGTCAAGAAAAGTTAGTTTTCTCAAGTACCTCCTTGATGAACGAAGGATCCACAAATTGAGAAAATTCTTTGAAGTCAAAAGGGGTTCACTTTTCACAACAGTAAAACTATATCAAAACATCTATTTACAAAGTCCCACATAACTTGTGCAGTATACGGCCCTTTCTGATGGGAAACTAAACTACAAGTTAATCAATGACTTTCTTTAAGGCCAAACTCCACTGACAAAAACAGTAACTTTACCTCACTAAATATGGGAGCTGCTGGTCTACCACTGCCTTGATCAGTTAGTGTGTTTTTGTTAGTACTTTCAGTAGTTTCCTATTCGAAATGGCTGTATTTTAAGAAATACAGAGCAAACAAATAGTTAAATGAGACTTGGATTATACTGCCAGTTGTGTGAGTTTGTAAATAGATGTTTTAAAGCAATTTGGCTATGACTTTAATTCATCAAGAATTTTCTGATTTTTGGATTCTTTATTTACTGGAAAAATGCAAAGAAAAATTCAGTGTAACATGGGGTAAGTAATTGATGTACAAATGGTAATTTGGGGGGTAAAGTATTCCTTTAAACTGGTTCTTAACACTCATAGCACTCATGTCCCAAATGCAATTCATGCAAATACTGCAGTCAGCGTGTTAACCACCTATAGGCCACTCAGATCATCTGACCAAGGTCTCTTTTTCACACCCCACTCCCTCTGCAAATCCAAGGGGGATTGCACTACTCCTTTAGGGACCCGTCCCTCTTCATTATCTGATTTATATATGTGTGTCCCTGTTTACAGCTGCATATGTATGTTTTGTATTTTTCTGCATCTATATCCTGTGAAGCGCTTTGTTTTAATAGGTGCTATATAAATAAAATCTTACTAATTACCTAACTGAAATGACTGAAAAGGGCAACTAGATTTTTTTTCTTTTGTGGCTCATTTCAACTCAAGCCACCATGTTTTGTTCTTTCCACAATGGCCACTGACTTTCACTGAATGCTCGGAGCTCTTGTCAATACAGTGGCTTATTCTTCAGCCAAAATAAATGAATGCAGTGACTTTGTGGAACTGAACAGAACAGCTTTCTATAGTGGCCAGAAGCCAAGGTCTGCATTGTCCTGAACACTCTACAATAACAAAAATTCTTAGCTTAGCCACCAGCAACAGACTGGACTATAATAGCTATTCCACACAAAGACATTCAACAGAAACAGCACTGAATGCATGCAATTTTACAGAGTCATTGGCAAAATTGCCAAGTTTAGCTCTGTTATGAACGAGAGACACACATCGTTGGCGGGCTGGTATATTCAGTATGCAAGAACAATACTCAAACAGTGAGCCAGAGGTAGCCTCCATCCTCTGCAGTCGAGACAGACAACCATAGCATTATATCCCCTCAGCATCCGAACAACAAGCAATTTCATACACCACAAGTAAACAAAACAAGCTTTCTGTCACACACTTGGCAAGCCAGAGGGGATGGCTAGACTGGGTTTCTCCAACAACAGAGTTTTAAGTTACCCATATACAAAACACAGAAAGTACACTTTGACAGCTTCTGGAAGTCACACTATAGCATTCATGTCTATTGTTTGGAGACAACTGTCTGTGGTGCTGACCTGCAGGCAGCGTGAAGGTCACCAGGTCGGTGAGGAAATAGCAGGTAAAGTCTCCCTTGCGCTGGTGAAGAGAGGCCGCCACCTCACGACGGATCTGCTCCGTTAGCTCAGGACACACCATGGCTGGAATACATTTGGCTGCCTGTTGAGACACCTGCAGGGAAGAGAGGATTAAAGGAAGGAAGTTTAATCTAAATATAAAAGAGCGCATGAGGCAGAGGCTGATAATTGAGCAAGAGCATTTCAAACAATTGCGGAAGGTGGTATTTCACAAGTAGCCACAAAACTAAAAAATGCCTGTGTTAAAACAGCCTTTAAGGTAGTTAAGCTGCATAGCTGTGACCAATTGTATCACATACTACACTGAGGTGTACAGGGTGTAAAACAGAAAGCTACAGGGAGGGAAATAAAGGGGAAGATGCAAAATTATGACCGGATGATACATTTTGGACAATATCTAATGTTTTGCAGTTTAAATCAAATTTGTTTTGAAAGTTTCTGGAGATGCCCTTAACTCTTTGAAACCTGGAAAGCCTACACTATTCATGTGCTGCCTTCAGATACCTTTCTACCAGCTATATACCTTTCAGATATTTAAAACTTTGAACCTCAAGCAAATTGGACTGATTTCATTCAGAATTGTGAGCAATTTGACAAGAAATGTCCTGCAATTTGCAATTATTTCTTTTAAAGCTAGGGAAAAACTTCCAGACAACTACATTTGTAATTATCATAATTAAATATTAAAAATAAAATCATTTTCAGGAATGTTTTTGTAACTTTTTACTAATATCTAATATCTCATTCATATTTTTACTAGTACTATAAATTTTGGGTCACTTCTTCTTAAGTTGCTTTCTTTCCATGAAATTGAAAGAAATCGAGCCAATTTTGCCCAGGTTTTCAAAGAGTTACACAGAAGAATCCTTTACACTATTTGTGCCTTTAGGGTAAATGTTTTGGTTGTAGGAATTACCATATTTGCCTTTAAGCTTGGTCTAATAATGGCTACTGAATTAAAAATTTTGCACATACAGTAAAAACAGCATGGCTTTTAGTTAAATTATTTTCCCAGCATAGCTGGAGCCTGACTAATTGCAAAAGGCATGACTTTTTGTGTGTTTGGGTGTGTGCCTCAGTGATCTGATCTAATTTTACTTTCACTTATCTAATCTAAGTTGCCTCTAGACACATACAAAACATGTATCTGTGTTTGGTGTTCAAGCAGTTGTTGGCTTTGAAGCATTTTCGGGGCATGAGCCAGCGGTTAGTCACTGACCCCCTCGAAAAGAAACTGGGACAGCAAGTGAGTGTGGGAGGAGAGGTGTGTATACAGATAATCTGGGATCACAGTGATGACGGCAAGCGAGCTGTAATAAACCTCAGCCTGTGCACACTGCTGACACACACACATGCATTAGCTCAGTGAACCTTTTTGTTACATAGACACACCAGGGAACCCACATTTTTAACAAAACACTCAGTGTAAAAATGATTAACATTATGAAATCCTAACGAAAAAAGTAACAGCTATCACATTGGAGATTTCCTGCAGGCACAGAGAGAGGAGTGTGTAGTTGAATTCCTGTCCCTCTCCTCCACAGACACTTTGCCCTTGTGATTGCTCCTGGCTGATCTCACTGGATGTTGAGATTAAAAAGACTTCACAAGAAAAAGCTGCATCATCGCTGACCCAGAAACAAGCACTGCCACAATCATACCAGTAATTCAAGGGTGTAAATTCCACCAGAGACCCTCCAATTTTAAAATTGCTCAAAATCGTTATGCTCCATCTTTTGAATTGTGTTTACTCTTTTTTAATTACAGGTGAAATAGGAGCATGAGAAATAAATAAAAATGAATTGGCACTGCTGATGAATGAGAAAAGACTAATTTTTAGGGATGCATCAATTTATTGGCCGAATATCAGTATCGACCGATATGGACTCGTTGACTGCCATCGACCTATTGGCGAATAAGCTGACATTCACCAATGGCAGTGGCTAACATTTTTCTGTTATGTTACATTTATTTCACACAGCAGGGCTCAAGAGTAACAGTGTCCATTCGTCTTGGGGACAATACAAAATGCATTTGGGATAAACAAAGATTGCTCATACACAGGTAGTGTAATGAAGGGCTATATCATAAATGCTTTACTCTGTTTACTTGGCACAAAAGGGGGAATAAAATAACAACAAAAATTAAATAAACAAAACAACAAAAAACGTTGTTAATAACTATTGACCAAATAGAAACTTCTGTATGAGCCCAGGATTTCACAATCAGTACATCCTGGTAAATTTTGTATTTGTTGCACAGAATGATTATTGACCAACATCATGGAAAATGTTTTAGTGGGGCGGCATAGCAAACCTATCGTTCATTTTGTGATAAAAGCACCAAATTTGGTACAAATATAGCTTAATGTATAAAGAAGAAATCTGAATTTCGGACTACTGCAGACTGGCATTTTCATGACCATGGCCACCTGCTGTTACTGGTATATAGTACTTTAGTCACCCCGAAGCTGCTGTGTCCATGTTTTCAACACCACAAATATTAAGTACATATAAATTACAGAGAAAATATGTTTTATTACAATGTAAGGCAATATTAAATGAAAGACAATGCAACAAAATGATGAAATTGCATCCGCATGTTACAGTAATAACTGGATTGCAGCAGAGAGTACAGCTGCATGTTAACAATAATGTAACAATGCTCAGTAAATGTACTCCCACTGAATGTTGACATCAAGAAAATGTCAGCATTCTACATAATTATCTGTATGTTACTGATGTACTTTAAATGACAGTAATAGTAATAATAATAATATTAATAATAATAATAGTAAACATCTGCAACTCAGACTCACTCTCATCATTTCAAAATAAACTCAAAGCCTACCTTTTCTCTGCCTGTCTCCCACTGCCTGCTCAAATCTGAATATTGAGTCAAATGGGGTCAGAGTTTGTGATGGCCTGACATCCAGATTTGTTTCTAATGTATCCATAATCATGTCTGCCAAATTTGCTGCTTTTATCATAAATTGAACGATTGTTATGATATATTGAGCTATGCCGCGCCACTATTTATAGCTGTAGAGAGAAGTGTTAACACAACACATAAAGATACCTCTCCATGGTGATCCCTAAAGTAGACTAACTACCTATTGGTTGTCTCTACTGACCTCCGTGAGTAACACAGCCAGCATGTCCTGTCTCTGGAAGCGGATGGCTAGGTGAACCAGCGTGAAGCCATCATCAAATGCTGAGGGCCGATTTAATAGGCGCACCTCGTCTGATGTTAGCTGTCGTGCGATGTCACCTCCAGATGACTTGTATGCTTCCACAGCTGCCAGGTCACCTTCTACAACACCTTTTAGACATAGAGGAGGTAAAAGTGTCACATTAATAAAAAAATGTCTTATACTTTAATAGAAAACCTCTGACAAAGAAAAACCAATGGCAGGTTAGCACAAAAATAACATTTTACATTTAATAGGAGGTCGATGGGGTACTTTGTATAGAGACTTACAAACACAAAATTAACAGCTTGAGGATAAAGATCTGAAAAGTTAAACAAAAGCATTTTGTCAGCTTGCTTTTGTTTGGATCATGCACATTAAATGAGCATCCTTTGAACATGTTGATCGCTGTGGTTAAAAACCACATCATGACTTTGCACAACAGTTACAGAAATGACATATCTTAAGTACAACCTTGTGCAGAGGACATTCTGTGCTCAACCATAAAGTATAAAATATTAGAGATCAGAATGTGCTTTATCTCCATGGCAGCTCTAATAGCTTCGAGACTTCGCTGACTTTGAAGTCAAGGAGAAAAGACAATAGGGGGCCACACTGTAATCTGTCAGTTATTTTTTCCCCTCTTAATCTTCAGGCTTAGATCTTAGTGTGAGAGGGTTGAAGGATGTGTTTGATCCGACAGATGGAGGTATTTGCTTTTCTTTACTTTTTTGCCACTATGTGCAAATATTGCTATCTGACAAAAGCTATTTATGTCAACCACCAGCACACAAACTCACGTGCTTATCTATTCACCAAGACACTAGAGAAACAATGTGTGCAACAGAAAACATACAACCTTCACCGTCTTTTGCTTTGAAGTTATTTTGCTATGTAACTTAACACTGTGGTGATCTCTCCCTTAAACACCAACTGACTACTAGGATGTTCAACTGCACACTTCAATCAAAAATACAGATTTTTCCTCTTACTTGTAGTGCTGTTTAGCAGTTTAGATTGCTTTGGTGCGAATTGTGTTGGAGATGGCAGCCATAGAGATATCTGCCTTCTGTCTAATATAAAGGTAAACTAGATGGCACTCAGCTTCTGGTTTCTTGAAGTGCTAAAAAAAACACAGACCTTGTTATGAGCAGTTTCTTGAAGACATTGTATTTCTTTCTACCAACCTACACCTGCCTTATCACCGCACATAAGAAAGCATGCATTAGCTGATGGACGAGAGACTCATTAATGGCATCCTCCTCAGCTGAACTGTGATATTTATTAGCTCAGTGGTGCTAGGTGAGCTAGTGGTAGATGCATGCTTCCTTCTGACACAGTTGGTGGGTGTAAGTTTGGTAGAAAGAAAATAGTTCCTATATGAAACTGCTTACAACAAGGTCTGTGAATTATCTTGAGTAACCGGGTCATGATATATGGAAAGACACACCGCTATTGCGTTTTTCAAATACTTTTCTTTTTTTGTGCTCTGAGCCGCAGAAGCTGAGTGCCATCTAGTTTCATCATACTGGAGAGAAGGCAAACATCTCTACAGCCGATATCTCCAACACTCAGCAACTCACTCCAAAACAATCCAGATAATGGTTTAACAACACTACAGATAAGAAGAAAAATACATATTTTATTTATTTTCGGTGAACTGGCCCTTCACACATTTTTTTTCACCATTAACTCATATACATCTGACGCTCAGACACTGTCCATTTTCAGTCTGTTCTCTCTTTTAATGTAGGAAGGACTGAAAAAAGTGTGATGTGCATGTGGTGTGTATATGCAATAGTGATGTGACGGATATATCTTCAGTCCAACTCCTAAACGAAGGCAACAGCTCACGCACTGATAAAAGTCAACTGAGAATGAAAGTGGGTGGCTGTATTATCAGCTCAACAGAAGAAAAGTTTAGAAGGTTTCGGCACCAATGCCAGCTTCCATTACTGTGATCAAACCAGCAGCACAGAGAGATAAAGTCAAAGTTATTATCTGTTGAAGGAGAAGAAACTATTCAGTGTTATTCTAACAGAATCAAATCAAATCAAACCTCAACCCAAAAATTAATTCCAATGCCACACAGCAAAATTTCTCTTTCCAATTCTAGCATTCACAGTAAATGCCCATGTAGTATTCTCTCGTACATTTGACGGCATTAAACACTGTTGAGCTTTTGTTCTCGCGTCAAAGGACCACACACAATGCTCAGCTGCATAAACTGTGTGTGAGTGAGACCAGAGAGTGAGAGAGACATGGAGTGGGTGGAAGGACTCGCTGTGCCATGTGGAGCTGGCTAGCACTGTGAGAGATGAGGAGAGAAGCTACACAATAGGAGCGCAGTGTGATAGAGAGGGATCACAACCACTTTCCACAAAACACTCCATTAGTGTGGGCGTGCCTGTAGCCCTGCAGTCAGTACTGTACCCACAGATCTTTTAGAGAACAAAAAAGGCGCAAAATATGCAAACAGGCGTACACTTAAAGAATGAGATGACAGGGAATGGATCGGGCTAAGTGACGCTGGTCTTTTTTCCTCCACACACTGCATGTTCTTTTCTTTCAGTTGTGTGGATAGGGGGTCATCTCTATTATGAGACAATCTGACAAATGTTGGTACTGTAAAGTCTGCCGTCCTACCTGCTCAGTAACTTCAGTGAGTAATATACCACTGTGTTACAGTTAAAATGTACTTTTTGGTTAAAAAAATTATAAAGCTGGAAGATTTTGGGATGTACAACATAAATGGGTGTTCTATGCAGCTAAATAAGCATATTCTGGCAGTAGCCTAAAAAAAAGTTTGTCAAACTGAGTGTGTCTACCACTGTTAGGGTTTGAAATAGGCCAACAGAAACAAGGTAAACCACACTGCTTACTATATCTACCCTGACAAAATTTCCTTTCCTTACAAAATTTTGACTCAGAATGAAAGAGGAACCTTTTCACCAAATAATTTGACCTTATTTTCCCACAATGAGTAAAAGATAAGGTAAAGGTAAAATGTGTCACTACCTATTATTGTAAATTAAGCATCACGTTACTAGAGAGATGCCGTGGCCTACAAATCATATTCCAGATGTTAAGAAACATGCTTGTGTGGTGAAGACACCAGCATAAATCACATCATGATCATTTTCTTTTTACACTGAAAAAGAAATGCAAAAATTACCACTAAAATCGCATCTTATTTTACAATCTGTCAAAAATAATGGCTATATATTTTTTTTTACATATTGTGCAAACCTTGTGCAAACAAGTGTATTGTACCTCATTTGTGTGTTGCTTTGGACAAGAGAGATAAATTAAATTGTAAATGTTTTCATCAGGATAATTGTCATTATCATTGTCATTTATATCATTTCATGGAGTTTCAAGAAACGTGCCAATCATTTCTAGTTACTTAGGGAGACCTTCACTGGAGCCAAGTGAAATAATCTCCATTATTAGTTAAAAAAAAGATGGATATTATACACTGTGAACCCAGTCCTACTCCCTAATTGATTGACAGCTTTTACAGAAGCTCTTATAGTGCAAACAACCTTCAGGGATTTCCAATTCACGGAGAACAAATTACTAGGAAGAGTATAGTGCATTTAAATGTCAGACACTGGCATGTTACAGCAAGGAAATGCAGAAGTGTCATTAATAGCATTCCATTTAAATTCAAATTCCTTGGTGTCGTGTGTGTTGGCTCATTGACATTTCTTACTGAGGAACTTAAATGAACCAAAGCCATTGAATAATGCTATTAGTTACATCTGCGAATTTCCTACACGGGTACAAGCACCACCAGTTGAGTTTAGGGAGGTGATCCAGGGTCATCCACACTAAAGGGGTGAAGATCATTGCTGCTGCCAAAGACTTATTTATTTTTTGACTTCTGTTACAAGGGTCGTGCTATTTTCAGTGAAGGATACCGAAGCATGGTTAGGAACTTTGAGGTCACTGTTTACAAACAGCGATGTCTATACGTCAATGACAGGCAAACCTTCCCTAGCAACAGAGGACAAAGTCACTTGCCTCTCTTCAACACAACTAGGCAATGCACTCATCTTAGTGTCCTTTAAGACTGCAGCTGGGTCACACCTCATTTACTCACTCACTATACTATAATAATAAAAACTAAGTGCTATGTTATGAGCACTAAATTGAGATATAAAATACTTGTGAAGCATCATCACCTTGAGTCACGATTGTAATGAAGCATTAGTGTAACTTGGATGTTGTCTCAGGAGCAAATGTGAAGCAATGTGGGTTTATCAGCAAAAAGTATAAATTTGGACATTTCCACTGTAGGAATATTTGAGGGCAAAGAAATTCAGACACTGAAATAACATTTCTAGAGCTGCTGAAGCGTTAAGTTGATTAGTCAATAAAAAAACATTTTATCAAGCAAAACTGCCAACAGTGTGGTTCCAGCTGCTCAAATGTGAATATTTGCTGCTAATCTTGTTTCTATGACAGTAAACTGAATATTTGAGGGTTTGGGGCTGTTAATCAGATAAATTAAACAATATGCAAATTTTTCTCGGCTCTGGGAAACTGTAATAGGCTTTTTTCCCAAGACCAAATAATTAATAAAGGAAACAATAAGAAGATATCAATCATGAAATGAATAGTCAGCAGCACACTGAAAATTTTCCAGAGTACATGTGATGAATTTGCTGGCAAATCGGAAGAGATTTCTGACATGGCTTGGATTTCATTTCCTTCAAGGGACAATGGAGGAACTTCCGATCAGATAAGGAAAGCTAACACTTCAATATGCTAAAAGAAATCAGACCTACTCACGTCACACACCCTAACCAGATGAGACTTGCTCCTAAGGGGACAAACCAAACAGGCATGAGGGAATTCACCCTGTCACATGCAGTAGAGTCTCAGTGTAGGACCAGAAGCAAACTAACTACAGTGACGGTCCTCTGACATTCAGACCTGATGATTCCTTTGCTTTGAGGAATGTAGCAGCCTGTAAAACCGTATGACTATTAATCACTGCAATGGCTTCATAGGGATATCAAATACATGCACAGCTGTCAAATTAGTGCTGTCAGTGTAACACAGAGGAATTGTCCGTCAAAGAGGCATATAAGGGAAATGGACTGGAGGTTGAGTGGGTGTGCAGAACAAACTCTACGTAGCCATGGCAAAGGCAGGAGAAAGAGTGAGATAGTGGTGTGTGAGTGGGAAAGAAAAAGCAGTCACTAGTTGTTCTTAAAATGTTCATCCTCCCTCCCACTCTACATTCACCAGTCTACGGTGTGGGTGGCCGGACACTCGCTGTTTGTGTAGGAAAGTTTTACACTAGCTGAATGCAGGGGATTTCTACGCATACAGTGTATCAGCATCCGTAGGACGGGAATCAGAATCACCAGATGCCAGATGCATAAAACTCTGTGTAGATTCACAAAGAAATCTGTGTGTTTGCACAGAGGCAAAAATATGCAGATGCATTATTTTCATTAGATTTAGAAAACTGTGTGTATGCCTGATTCCATTTTAAAAATCACAATCATTGTGGTGCTGAGCATACAGGCACGAGCTTCATTTCCACAACCATAGTTCACCATAAATTGATGTAGAAACGCCCTTTAACAGCCGTTTGCATGTTGACACATGCTCCTCCACCTTTTTTTTACACCTTTTAGTGAGAAATACAGTAAAGAATGCATAAAAATATATTGCTGAAATGTATCACTCATAAAAAATTAAAGATTAACTTTATAAATGTGCCACTGATAGATATTTTACACAATGCAGTGTGGGCTAAAAAAACAAAAAAACAATCACTGAAGTTGGCAAACAACCGTAAGATGTTGTTTTCCATCTCTCAACTTATATTTAATGTAATTTTTATCATGTCACCTGCGGCGATCTTAGCTAAAACCATGTGTACGCCTGCTCTAAAAAATACACGAGGTGCGTATATTTTCACCACACATTCTTCCTTTATAAATGGGAAAAGGTGTACACGTGTTTTTTTCTGTACACATTATTTATGCATCTGGCCCCTGCATTTGGCTACACAACTGGATTTCAAATTTAACCTTAAGGATGGCAACATTTTTTAAACCTTCACACAAATTCTGGGAAATCCCATTTCATGGTCACCCATTTTTCTGCTGGCTTGCTTTACATCCTTCAGTTTACTCATTGTCCACATTATAAAATAACAAACACAAGATGATCAAGTTAAAACACTTCAATAAAATATATTATTGAAACTCACCAACACAGGCATTGAGGAACAGCCAATCAGTCCTTCTCATCCTGTTCTTAATCTGCTTCAGTTTTTTGAAATCCACCTCCAACTCCTCTTTACTCCCAATCCCAGCCCCGGATGCCAATTCAATCCTCTGAAAGTCCATGTTCACCTCTGACTCCCGTTTAGAGGTTGGGGGTGACCTCCTTTGGCTGCTGCTACAACCTCCCACCCCACTTACCACACTCCCTACTCCTTGCCCAACCACATGCCCAACAACGCCCCTCCTGTTTTCCCTGTCCTGTTCATTGAGTTTTGAGGAGGGCTGTTGGCTCTCAGGCTCTGATGCCAATTCGATGGGTTCAGCTAGTAGACTGTTGGGCCTGGGGTGGTCGCAAACCACACACTTGAGTGCCTTGGCCCAGTTCTCGTAAGTGCAGGCAGTGCAGGTCCAGTGCTGTGCATGAGTGTTGAGCCTGTTACGGTCATTATATTCCTCACAGGGGTCTGTAGTGGTGGTCGCGGGAGCAGGGCGGCATCCAGAGCCTGAGGTCTGAGGAGATTCTGTGGGGCTGCGTGGCTGCTGGGTATGATGTCCTTGATGGGGTGCATGTTGCCCATGCTGTTGTTGTTGAGCCTGTTGCCTCTGGCACAGGCACTGAGTGCAACGGATGGCCCGAGGCCAGTTCAAGTAGGTGCACATGTGGCATGACCACTTGCTACTAGTCTCAGGTACATCAGCAATGCGGACGCGGGGTCGGGCGCTGGAGTCTGGACAAATAAGTAAGCTGGATCCCCCTTGGGTTGGGCTGTTGCTGAGGCCTGCGGGGTCCCACTGGTGCAGACTGGCATCCAGAGCAGGGCTGCTCTTGAACGGCTCCTCAGTAATGATGGCACCCCCACTGGGCCTCTGAGCGCGGCACATGGTGCACTTGATGGCTGACGGCCAGTTCTCGTATGTGCAGTATTCACAAGCCCACTTGGCAACCAGCTCGGTCATCGTCGCACCGCCACCAAGGGAGGATTCCTGCCGTTCAGAGGGGTTCTCAGCTCGGCAGATCCACTTTTAAGGAGACCACACAGCAAGCAGTACACTAGGGCACAATGAAAAAAAAAACACAGGGCATTTCAGCAAAATGCCTTGATATTACGCCAAATAAACATATTGAACTACGCTAAATAATGAATAAAAAAATCTTGGCAAACACTGCTAAAGGTAAAATGATTAACAGTACAACGGAGAGAAATTTTTTTGCATTCAAACAGGCAAATATGGTGCTCAACTTTCCAGGTTTTCAGTGGTAAATCTCTAAAATAATGCACCTTTACACAAAACCTAGCCAGAGCGTGCTTTATTGCAACCACCTATGCCACTCAGCCATTAGGTCATTTACCGTCAAACACTTGCAAAAATCTACAGTGCTGTTTGCTCTTAACCTGGCGCCAATTTACAGCAAAACACAAAGGGAGCAATATTTAACTTAAGACACTCACAAAGCAAAGTGCCAGAGCGAAGATGCAGCCTGGGGTGCAACGGTGAATCTCGCGGGGTCTATTTCTTTGTACTCTGACTCTGGCTTTAAACACCATACAGTAAGTTATATACACCAGGCAAATGTGCCCTACAACCGAGCTGGGTAACAGGAGACAAGGACATATGAAACCAGACACCCAGCAGGGAGGCGCGTGACTGGTTAAGACACTTACTGATGCCCTGAAATTGAATTCACCCCAAAGCCTATTACCTACATATGAAACTGAGCAATTCAAACCATATGTGTTACAATGTGAACATTATTTACGAGACAAGAGCTATTACGATAAAGTTTGCTGGCTGGGACAGCTCACAGAGGAGTTGGCTGTAGTCTATGTGTTTACACCACGCCTCAAAGTTTACCAACACACCCTGAGGTATTCAAACGACTTTGAAGTTAGCTTCCGATTCAGCAGTTAAGGGGAGAGATGAGGGAGAAGTCCATTCCTCATATTTTTGCACTGCTTACTGTTGTCAAAGCATGTTAGACATTTAAGGTAAAGTCACAACTGTCTAAAACCCACTTTTAAATTTGTAAAACATTTACTCTATTTGAGAAAATGCAAAAAAAAGGAAGATTTCACTGTTTTTTTACGTTGCCCACGTTAGACCAGATCTGAATCACAAACCAATGTATTTAGACAGAAATCGATTTTCCAAAGTAGACCACATTGGACTTCGTCTTCATCAAAACCCTGATAAAGTTGAAAACAACACTTAAAAAGGTCAACCTGGACTAGATTATCCCTAAGAGGCTAAATATTATTTAAAACACTGTTTCAGATTTGTAAAACCTTTTTTATATTTGAGAAAATGCAAAAAAGGAAGATTTCATCTCTTTTTTTCACATGCTGACCATATTAAACCATATCCAAATCAAAAACCACTGTTCCTCGACAGATCAAATCTGGGCTAGATTATCTCATAGAGGCTACATTTTGAAAATGCAAAAATTAAAAGGTAGATTTCACTGCTTTTAAAACACAGTGAAATCTACCTTTTCTACCTATAGCCCTGATTTGACCTGTCTAGGTATAGGGGTTTTTTAAACAGAGACCAGATCCAATGATGTCTACATTTGAAAAATGTAGTGAAATCTTCCTCTTTTCACATACTGAATAAAGGTTTCAAAAATTTAAAGTGTTTTAAATAGTATTTAGCCTCTCTGGGATAATCTTGTCCAGATTTGAACCGTCTAAGTATAGTGGTTTTTAATTAGGACCGAGTCTAATGTGGTCAGGATGTGAAAAATAGCAGTGAAATCTCCCTTTTTTATATTTTCACAGATAGAATAAAGTGGGTTACAGACAACGTTGAGGCTTCACCTTAAATGTCTATCCTGTTTTCACAATACTTAAAGTTGCAAAAAGCCCAGGATCGGTTGCTGAGCAACCTAAGTTACTTTTCCCTTAACTGCTGAATCGGAAGCTTTGAATCGGAAGCTAACTTCAGCGTTGTAGTATTCAACATATTTGAAGTTTATAATTCATCCACCTGGATAAAGCTGACAATAATTAGTATCTGTACCGGAATTTTGCCCATATTTAACAGCAAAGGTGGTCACGTTCAACCTGTTTACTCATGACCAGCAAATGCCATGCTTACAATTCATACATTCACCTGAAATAAACAGTTTAACTCAAATGAGCTGGTGTCTTGTGTACATTAACAGCTACTCAACTAACAAACTAGCAATTATATCACGAGGTAGCTGTTTATTTTGCCTGACAGTTAAAGGATATTCCAGGAACAGTAGCACCTGTCAAATATAAATGGACAAACTAGACTCTTGATGGTGAGACATGAAATACTGTATTTACTCCTTACAAATATGTTCTGCCCAACAAAATCAAAGTCACAAAATCAGAGTTGCTTTTTAAAAATGTACACAAATACTATCCAGTAAATTCTGTAATTTATAGATATATCCCTGATATGAATGACAAATGTGCCTGCTGTAACAACATGGTAGAACACTTTATTTTTTCCTATGTGAACATGTGACTATCTTCTGGAACGATTTTAAGTCCGATTTTCAAAGACATTTTCAGAATAAAACAACTTCAACAGGCGAAAGTTTCAAGTGTTTTGTGTGACCTCCTTTTCCACTTAGCATGTCTTTAACTCTCTTGGGCGGACAATATAAGATTTACAAAACAAATCTTCTGGTGTATTTACACCAGGCTGTATTCAAGATATTCCCCAAGATTCAGTATTGTTTGTTTGAGCTACCGTTTGTTATATGATTCCATGTTTCACATTAAATATTGACTTAAGTCTGAATAATAATAATAATAATACATATACATATATATAGACACACACGCAAAACATGTTTGTTAAGAAACAAACAAATACCACAGAGAGCACGTACAAGGCATTGAAACACCAACAAAGTCGGAGCAAAATGGCTTATTCAGACTGAAGTGAATATTTAGTGTGAAACATGGAATTGTATAACCATATAAAAAGGTAGCTCAAACAATCAGTACTGAGCTTTGGACATATCTTGACTGCAACCTGGTGTAAATACACCAGAAGATTAGTATTGTAAATCTCATATTGTCTGCCAAAGAGAGCAGAAGACATGCCAAGTGGAAAAGGAGGACACACTTAATACTTGCTACTTTAGCCTGTTGAAGTCTTACTCTACTACCTTTGCGTTTTAAACACTATATTTTTTTTGTATGTCCTTGTTGTATTTTGGTAAAGAGGTAAGGAGACTACTGAATAAATATGCGTGATATTTATAACCTTGCCAAAATAACAAAGTTCAAGGTGTCCAAAGACTTTTGCACAGTACTGTATTACAACTTTGCCAGAACAGCAAATCTATGGTGGTCTTAGACTTACACACAGTACTATAACTACCAAAGTAAACCCCTGTGTGTGTTCATACTTTTGTCTTTCTTATTTTATTCTTTTGTCTGTGTGTTTTCTGCCTACTTGTGTCATTATATTCAATTGTAAGTTGTTGTTTTTGTAACTGACCACTGAATTTTCAAAAACGGTTAATAAAAAAGTAAAAACAAACAAACAAAACACAACTGTAGTATACGGTGGTTCGGTTGCCAGCCAGGAATTACAGCCAAGCTAGCTAACTGCTCGCTAACATTACGGGATTATGTTTTGCCTTTATCCGTTTCAGAGGCCCATATCAACTCTACAAGAAGATGGGCTAACCCCTTACCTTTGCTTTGCTGTGTTTACACTCCTCAGTCTCCAACCGCAGCCAAAACAAATGGAGCTTCTCCGAGCGTCCCCCCTAACGGCAGAGAAACCCACTCCAATCCGGACTCAGACTCCTCTCACTTGGCTGACACTAACCGCATATTTACTTCTTTGGGGCGCCGTTTAGTTGGCAGCTGAAGGTCCATACATTCCGCGGGCAACAACCCCCCCCCAAGTCCCGTCCCCACGGCCGTTTGCTCCGACGCTTTAAAGCATTTTTGTCCTTTTCCCCGATTCCCAAACACCAAGCTGAGGGGCTTTAATGGCGGAACAGGGGAAGGGAAGCAACTGAATATACACTACGAGGGAGAGCACAGAGCTCTGGGCCGTGTTACAGTCAGAGGCAGGGTCAGGATTTACCACCTGAATCTGCCAACCAATCTGATTGGTTGATTTTTGTGTATCCCTTGACGCTGACCAATCAGATTCTACGTCTCTCATTCCCAACTGTTAAAAGGCTCCGTGGGAGCAAAACGGGCTCGAATGTCACAGTTATAAACAACGGCAAATTCCGTTTGCAGAATATTTCACATAAGGTGATTAGTTACAGTAAAAATTACGTTTCTTTTTAATTCGTGCATAGCAATTTGTTGCATCTTTGGCAAGAAACCACGTGGTATCCCCTCAAAAGGGATATAGGGATGATGTCATCGTAAAAATACTGCAGCAAGCAGTCTGCAGTAAATGCATGACAGCTTGAGCAACAGTTCCAAGCGCTCAATTGTTTTCGTTTCTTATGTGGGCATGCATGCACTCCGGATCCGCAAATTAATTTGCATTATAATTAATACTTTATCCAGTCATTTGTCCACCTGCAAAAATATATGCATGGATGCAACTCGTTTACACGAAAGCCCGTCCCACTCCAATGTGATGTCATTGAACAAGCACCAGTAAGTTTTGCGCATAGAAACACACACCAGACAATAGTGCTCTTGAATATCTAATGAATATTGTTTCTATGTACATTAAATTTTTCATTCACAAACAGAAGTCAACTTATAAATTTGTATCTTTCCTCCTGGAACTGAAAGCTCTATCTAAGTCACTCAACTTAATTAACAATAATAATAATAATAATAATAATTAAGTGTCAAGCCTTTGGAAATGTATGCAACTTTCTTCCTCTGACTGAATGTACCTTTATATTCCTATGTTTGCACCCGTTTATCTTTTTTCTTATGTTTTTTTTAATTATTCAACTATTTATTTTCTTGTCTGCTTGTCAGTATCGTTTTTACCACTTGTATTTCATATTGATACTTAAATCTATGAGATATATGGTTTCTTTCACCTGTGTTGTACCTTTTATCTGATGTTTTGTTTATGTTTGTTTTTTTAATCAAAAACAATTTGCATCATAATTAATGCACGATCCAGTCATTTGTCCACTTGCAAAAATGTATGCATGGATGCAACTCTTGTTTACAGGAAAGTCTGTCCCACTCCAGTGTGTTTCAACAAGCATCAGTAGGTTTTGCACAACCAAGATAAATGCATAAGATTTGGTTTAGCACAAATCATGAAGCCAACAATGGTTGCCAAAAAAGGAGCATGAATGCCTCAATATATATTTTAAAGCATTTTAAGCCTTTGAAACCTGAGCAAATTGGATTTATCTCTTTCAAAGTTCATTTATCCAGAATTGGGAAGGAATTTGGAAAAAAATGCAAGAAAATTACCTGAAAACTAGCACACAAAAAGTAAAGAAAATGGTATATAAATAATTTTTTTTTAAAAAAACAAGGAGGTGGCTTAATAAAACTGCTAAAACTGTAAATGTAATTAGCCTATAATGAATTATTTTCTAATAATCATTCTCTCTTTTTATTACTAATTTTCAGATTTTCTTGTCAGCTTTTCTGTATTCGATGCAACTAGAGGGGCTTTTCTTGCTTAGTTGCTCATTGACTTTTTAGCCATGTTTTCAAAAGAAATCAAACCAATTAGCTCAGGTTTCAAAGGCTTGAATGTTTGTGGAAGGCGTCCAAATTTAACTCAAGAAACTGATGTCAAACCAGGTTTTAAAGGGTTCAAACCAGTGGTGCTCCGTTTACAAAAAAACAAAACAAAAACAAAGGCACATAATATCACATATGCATGTCTCATTTATTATCCTCCACTTTAAGAACCATATTGTCTGTGCTCGTCCAAGCAAGTCCTTGGTCTACTTTCGTTAAGTACACAAATCCAGATAAAAGCTGAGAAGTTTGAAGCTGTGCACTGGACTTTGTGCTTTCAGGGAGGTGTTGATGTTGCAATGGCCCACTCAAGGGAAGAAAGGGAAGGGTCACCCCATACAGTAAGAGTACATGGATGTATATTTGTACTATGTTGGAACTTGAAAGGTAGTATAGGATCCTAACAATGTTAGTCCTTTCACTCTTAATACTAGCGGCCCTCAGCACCAGAACCCTGCTGCTTTCCATCCTGGCCATCAAGTCAGGCTTAAACCTGGGGATGCCAGAGAGAAAGACTTAAAAAAAGCAATCATCAAGGGGCTGAGGGCAAGGATTAAGAGCGGGGACCAACATTGAGAACTGCTGCTCTATAACCACCACAACACTCAACTGAGACAGGCTTATACAGTAAGTGCTGTTTAAATGCTACCCCCCCCCCCACCCCCCCACCCTTGTCTACTATACATTCATTATATATTTCCTTATTGTATTCCAGTACTCAAAGGAAACCATACTCCTAACAAATTGATTTTTGTCTTTTAACATTGTGTGATTGTGTTACTCTGGGTGATTATTAAGTAACATTTTGAGTGCCAGTTCCCGATAAGTGATGCATTGGCATTACACATCAGGGCAAATGAAATGAGGCGAAAACATGACATACAAACAGGACGTGTAAATAAAGCGGAGCTTGTTCACAAGGCAAAGCTTCTCCCACCACGTCTTCATTTGTGAGTGCAACCTGCTGATGTTAGACGTCCTCCATGCGCAGTGCAAATGTCTGTCCATGCTGAATATAACAGTGTCTAGAATTGACCTGTTCATGCAAGGAGGCTGTCCCACATCCAGCACCCCATTCAATCCACACCTCAGTACTCAGTTGTCTTTAAACGGGCCATGTCAATTATGTTCACCTCTGAAATGCAGGAGGTATCAGATTCCCTCTGACTTTAAATTTATGATTCCAGTTTCAAAAAATAATGAATCAAGCTGCAACCATGAGATGCAGATCTGCTTAGAAGTTGTCAAAGTAAGTAAAACAGGAAAACGGCTTAGGGAAGCAGTTAGGGATGTTTCAGATAGACAAAACACCACATCACAGAAAGGGAGGCAATATACCTACAGGACTTAAATAAAAGCTGGAACTTGATTATTGCAAACACAACTCAGTTAAAATTGTACTCCTGAAGAGAAATCTGTGAATGTGTGCAGATAGAAACTGCCCTGAGTGAAAGGCACTGTATACTGAAGCAAGATCATGGCGTTTTTATCACATTATCCAGGTCCATACACGTAACATTGACCCAACCAGGCCAGAATACATGCAGTCTGCAGTCCGCTATGCCAAGACAAGAAAGGTGATCGCTTGCTCTGTTCCCAAGGTTACAATTCACACACTACAGGGGGTATCAGCCTTCTATTATGACTTTAATAGAGAAAAAGTCAATGAGAAGTGAGCTTGAAGTGGTTATATGATCACGGTCAGTAGTATTGGAGACAACCAGCACTGTGAAGTTGAAGTAGCAGCCAGGTTTTTATATGAAGAACAAACAGATGCATTTTTTTTAGTGGTAGCTCTCTGTGTTGCAGCAGCAGAAGGGAACCTTAAGCATCTGGTTAGTAAAGCTACAGTACATTGTGTTTGCCCTGTGAGCCCCATACATCACACAAAAGCTGAGCCGAGTTTGGCTCAGGGTGGTCGAAGAGGACTACTCAAGTGGCACAACATGACAGCATTGGTATAGCACAATAATAAAGAAATCTTAATTTTTGTTAAGTGCAGCAAAGCGCATACAATTTCAGTGTTAACCAAGAGGAACAAGACATTGACATTCTCGTCAATCAAATTAGATTAACTATTAATCTGACAAAATATATATATTTATATATGTATATATAAAGCACCCATAATAGAAGTGGCAGAGTAAATTTTGTTTGCAATCTATTCTTCATCACTTAAATAGGCAGCTGTATGATTAATTTAAGACTGTGGAACATGGAAAAGAAAATCTAATAAGTCCAAAGTCAAATGAGACAAATGTGCATGTTAAAGAAACTCTAGTTACATATTTCTTTTTGAAATTAAAAAAATAAAAAGTTATCAACCATTTGCCTAGTTTAAAAAAAAAAAAAAAAAAGAAAGTTTGAAGGCCGCAAAATATTCTCCTGTTGCTTGTCTTTCATGGTTTGTTTAAAAGAAGGCCAAAAAAATAGTGCAAGAGGTAATGCAAGAGTGGGTGCTCAAGAGTTGGTGATGCAAATGTGAAAAAAGATACAGAAAGCATGTGGGGGGGTTTGTCTTTAAGGGAGCTGAAACATCCACACTGAAGTACCTAGACCGACCCCATCCGGAAAAAAAACAAAACAAAACAGAGGTCTCTTTCCCCAAAGTGAGATACACCTGTTCAGGTGCAAAGCCTAGCAAAGTTTCCCCTTAAAATGGAGATCAGACTAAGACAAGAAACACTTACGGGACACCACCTGTGCATGCCTTTCACTTTCAGGACTGGCACTTCTTTTGTCTATATTAGTCTATCTTTGATTGCTCGAGATGCCCACCTCTCAAGGTGCATCACTTATTTGTGTCCCGTACACACCCTGCGGCATGTTTCTATGTGGTCTGTGAGCCACAAGTGTCCCCATCCGGACTAAGGGCAGCTGGTCGACCTTGTGTTAAAACGCTTGGCAGATGACCGGCCTCACTCACTAAGTTCTCATATTCGCTACTATCCTCATCTTCATCGTCGTCGTCATCCTCATCATCTTCATCATCTTCCTGCCCTGCAGCTTGTCTGTCCAACGAGTCAGAGCTTGATCCGTCACCGTTGCCAAGGTATGGGGTGCTAGGAGCGGTGACGGGATTAGAGGTGGCGCTGAGGCCCAGGCCCAGCCCGAGACCCAGGCCCATCCCCACCGGGCCGGGGGTGGGGTGTCCTGGAGAGCCTACGGCTTGGGGCCGTGGCAGGAGAGCAGCACTGGTAGGTGGGGAGGAAGAGGAGAGCAGAGAGTCGTCCTGGGACAAGAGGTCAGAATAAGATGGGGTGTTGGGTGAGGTACTGGGCCGCTCTGGAGCAGAGGGAGTGTGGAAAGTTATCCTGGAGAGAGGGGAAGCCTCAGAAGGTTCTGTGTTTTCCTCTGGCATTGGATGGGAGTCTGCATTTTGGGCCTCACGGAGCCCTGTGGAACAGAGAGAAAGATATAGCTTGTACAAAAGGTACAGCATGTGTACATTTTTGCAGATGTTAGCACAAGAAGTGAGGAAATCAAGTTTGGCAAGTTGACTGAACAAATATTTAAAAAAGGCCTGAGGGAAAGGGATCAACTCAGAACAACTTGAGCTTTTCTTGTTTTTGTTGTTTTGCATTGATCTGAACCCCATTTATGTTTCAAACCAGCAAAAATTTGAAATTAAACAACACAAGTCCAGTTTATAGAACCCAAAATGAGCACATACGTCTCTCCTCTTCTGCTGTCTTGCGTTTCCTGAGAGCAATTTGCTGTTTAAGTTTGTTCACATCCTCTTGAATTTTCTCCTTCACACGTTCACTTTGTTCTACCTCCCCACACACAGCCTGAAAACAAGACAAATGGGGTGAAAACACACACAAAAAGGGAACACAAAGCCATTTAATGAGCAATTTCACTACGTCTCAGGCAAAATCCACCAGCTCACCTGCACTTTATCTTGCAGTGCGCTGTAGACTTGGAAAATTGTTCGGATATCCTTCATCACACCATCTTTGTCAAAGAATTCAGCCCTGGAAAGATATTTACCAATAAATAGATCCATTACATCATTCAAGGCATAATAAATCACACCCTACAGTGCAAGCTCACCTAGTTTGTTCATTGAGATCAAACATTTCAAAAGCATTAGAGCGGTAAAGGTGTGTAGTGGGGAAACTGTGGCTGTCTTCTATATCATAAATCAAACTAATTCCACTGGCTGTCACACTAAAACATCAGTTGAATGAGCTCAGGTGAAAATAAAGTGATCTTATCAGGAGCTGGAAAGACAGGCCTGCCTAAATCCCCTGCAGTTGAGCTGACACTGACACACAGTATTCAACATTTTTTATAACGGAAAGTGAAGGTCTAAGTTTAGACACAAAGACACATAAATACAAACAGAAGCATGTGCGGCCTGTCACATATCAGCTTTCCACTGCAGGCAGTCACCCGCACATGTATGTCGATATCACTTACACACTAGGACTACCACACACATACAAATGTTGGATGATCTGAGGATGGATACCGCAGAGGAGTTTAAATCCCCGCCTGCAGCGCACCCCATCAAACAGAAAAGTGTTTGTAGAGGGGAAGCGACTCCCATTGATTAGTTAAGGCCCAACCATGGAGGCAATGCTCATGTTATGCCCTCAAGGTGAAGCTACAGTATGCTGTCAGGTGAAAACAGGTGGCTGCAAGCTCCACGCATATCGGAGTAGACATATGGCTTTCTAAACTCTTCCTGACATCAAAATAGGAGCTAGCAGTGACAAAGGTGCAGTGCAAGGAGAAAGTCCAAACCTTACCCATGCTCTTTGATGACCTGGGTGTAGTTGAGTGAGGTGTTGGGCACTGAGGAGACTTTGTATTCCTGCTGGCTTGTGTTGCCAAGGTTTGGGATCGTGAGGGTGATCCTCTGGTTGTACCTACTGAGAGAAGAGGACCAGTTAGTATCATTAAAATGTGAAATAAAGTACGTTTAACGTTTTCGGAATTTAATACTATGCCCAAATTCAAATTCAAACTTTTGCATTTCTTTATTTAATGAGATGAATTCAGGTGTCTTTAAGTGATAATAATGATGAATCTCTACACAGTTATCATTTCAAACTTTGTGACTTTGTGAAGTGTTGATAATGTATCATTTACACATTTTTAAAAATCCAGCGACACAAAATTTGTCATGTCGTACTTCGTAGTTGAGGGAGAATATCACACCTGTGCAAGGCTATCAAAAACAAAATCGAAACCAAGTAGGATCAAAACCTTGTCTTGATTAAGCTTTTGTGGCATGGAGAGATTGTGAAGCAGTTACCTTTTTTTCTCATGTAGAATGAATGAAAACTTCATACATGTTAAAAATGGAATTTTATTAAAATCTACATTATGACTTTTGTATTTTATCTCTGCTTACAGTCTATTGTATTTACTGTCTATTGTCTTTTTCTTGTTGCCATTGCTGTTCTGGATGTCTGCATGTAATGCTTAGGTGTGTGTCGTTGCTTCAAGCTGCTTGCATGGCTATTTGTGCTAAAAAGCAGTATGTTGTTTCATGCTGCTTGCATGGCATTGTGCTAAAATGTTGTTTGTTGCTGCTGTGTTATAGTTTTGTACTGATGTTCTGCTGTTTCTTGTTGCTTTGCGTGACGTGTATTCCGTCTTGAGAATTTCTGTTTGTTATTGCTATTGTTGTCTTTATGGTTTCCTGATGTCATTGTTGTGTGAATTATATCATTTTATAGGTTTCAAAACATCTTGCCAAAGAACTACAGTTGAAAATTTTCCAGCTGGCTGACACAGGCACATTTCCAGAAATGCTGATTAATGTGTGTTGTCCTTACAAACAATATGCACGACTTGCAATGCCCCAGTCTGACTTTCTCTCTCTCCTGATACCTCAACTCAGGAGGTTATTGAACTCATTTAAATCATTATTCTGTGAGGTAATATGAGGGCAGGGACTAAGTGAATGTAACTACTGGCAGAGACACTGACTTGTTTAATGATGACAAATAAACTCTATTTAATTGTGCATTGCTTTCACAATAATTTTTACCAAATCCACCTAATAAGGGTATTATCTGCCATGATACCAATCACATTGCAGCATCCCAAAAAGAACTTAGATACAGAGTAAAGAAAGAGGTTGGAAACTATATCTCTGTAAAGCCAAAGTTTAGAAAAGAGTAAATATTTATTGATCACACAATACTGTGACAAGAAACCGTGACTGTGTGTGTTTGTCTATGTTGGCCAACATGCAGTTATTACCTGCGGTTAGGTCTAAAGAGCACATACTCCAGTGCGTGCGTGGAGCTGTTGGCGGTGGAGATGAAGCTGAAAAGAAGGAAGACGAGGTCGGGCACACCAAGCAGCTGAGTCAGCTGTTTGTGGATGATCTGTTCCCTGAACGACATCTGCTGCTGCGTGTTCCTCCGGAACCGGTACCAACCAATGACATTCTGCATGGCCGAAGAAACAAATCTTTTAAAATGTGTTTAATCCAGTAAAGTCTCACTAAAACATCCCGATTATGGAAGAGGTAAAAAACAAGGATATGATATGTAACATTAATAAATATGAAACCTGTACAACTACTTATTATACAACGAGGAAATGTGACACCATTCATTTCAATACAGTGGTACATGTTGTTGTATAGCATTATATTTGAGGCCAAAACTGATTAAATCAGGACTTTACACAAGGCTAAACTCAATTTATATTTTGAGATACACCAGCTAATCACACTTTTACTTTGCAATCACTCATTAGTTAAACTTAAATAAAACTATAAAACTTAAATTAAAATTATGAAAAGTAAAATTCATGTCCAAGCTCTAAGGATTCATGTTAGTGTAGCCTTGATTTAAAGATATCACTGACATTCCACAGGTGTGTGTGACATGTATGCCAAAATGACAATAACAACATTTCACTCACTTTCCGCCTATCTTTAAGAATGCTGTTGAGATTTTCTTCTTTGACCTTGCCTGCGTAGTCATAAAAGCTGATGAGAGAAAACAAAAAAAAAAAAAACAAATAAGTTCAAACTGACTCATCATGTTACTCCTCCTCCTCTGCCTTGGCCTACTTCCTATGACCAAGCCTGTCAGATGGGGCCATCTACTGTCCAAAGTCAATTTAATTCAGCCTGTGCTAAAACTGATGTAAGGTAAGTAATGTATTCATTTAAACTGTCAATATATTTACAGTGACCTAACCTACAATACTCTGCACAAAGGCCGAAACATCAGTATTACAATACATGCTAAGAGATCTTAATCTCATGCATTGGGCAACAACAGCTCCTGTAAAAGACAACAGTTTTACCTTGTTACACATGCAAAGTTTTATGTAAGACTATCCTAAATAAAATTATCATGGCAAACTGCTGTGTTTTTCCTTTTAAAGCAGCGTCTGTTCTACAACTATACATGAATGATAATTAATGATTATAGTAGCTGTTGAGAATAAAAAGCTCTTATCTTACCTAAATAACTGTGCACAAGGATCATGGTTATGGATTTCTGTTGAGAACAAACAGTGACAGATGTTTAAGTTATATAGCATAATACATGCATATCTTTAAAAGGCACAAGGCAAAGTGCAACCCCACATGTGACATTTAAGGAAAAAAAAGTACTACAACCCACTGTCTTTCACTAATGTTTCTTTATCGTATTCATGACAATACCCGTAATTTATACTGCCGAAAAATTAATGTTTTGGCTCAGTATATATGACAGTATATCTGCACCTGTAGAGCAGTTATGCTTCTGTTAATGATTATGTTACATTGGCTTTTGGTTTCAGTTGTCTGAGTTTATAATACAAATCACATACCAAACACACTTGTATTTCAACCACTTTAAAGGAGGTCATTAGCATAAATCTGCACACTTCTGCGACTGAAGCAGAAGGATAAGTGCCCAGCAAAAAGCTGCTTATTGGCATAATTTCTTTCCTAGTTGCATATTAACATTCAGATGCATCCAAGCATGCTTCTCCTAATAGGACTGAGGGGGCAGAGGAGAAATTCAGGAAGCAGTAAACCAGGCAATTTACATAACTGAAAAAACATATTCTACAGTTACAATCCATTATCCACTATATTTTTAACATATTGCCAAAGTTTGGCAGGTTAAAATGTAATACTGATCCCTGTGGCTCTGCTTTAGTTTTATTGACTGATGATCGCTTAAAGTGAGTCGACCTCCTTCTTTAAATGTCTGATATTGTCATGAGTCTGCTTGACTGATAATAAAAAGACTGCATTGGAGTGACTATATTTGTAAAGCACGTGTTATTAATAACATTTACAATGGCTCATTTCTACTCTTCTAGTCTTCAACATCAGGACCCCGACGATGAAGCAGCTAAACTGATTAGAGCCATCATTAATACTTTTATTATTATTATTTTACACCTGTACCTTTCCTACTGTAATACATCAATATGTCTACTCTGAAAAATAGCGATGCAATTGTGATCCTGTAAACATCCACACTGTCTCTTTAGGCCTCTTTTACAGACTGGCACTGATTGGTTGCTGCATATTGCTTAGAAGCCAAAATGTTTTTGTTTGTTTGTTTGTTTGCTTGTTTCAGGGCTTACCTACTACCTGGAGCAATTCTGCACTGCTGATCTGTGTGTCACTGATGCTGACAGTCTCTTCTTGCCTTACATCTCCTAATAGGAAGCCCTCCTGTGCAAATACATTATGACAAAAACCGTGGTTAGAGCACCAATGTAGACCTGAAAGAAGGAGTCCATTAATCAGTTAGTTGATCAACAGAAAATTGCACATCAGCATATTTTTAATCAATTTATTGTTTTGGGGCACCCAGCAGCTCAGTTCGTGGCACAGGCACCCCATGTATAGAGGCTGTGTCCTCGCTGTGGCCACAGGTCGATTCTGGCCTCGGCCCTTTGCAGCATGTCATCCCCTCTCTTTCTCCCCTTTTCACGCTTAAGCTGTCCTATCACAAAATAAAGGCAAAAAGCCCAAAAAATAATCTTAAAAAAATAATCAATTAATTAATTAATTGTTTAAGTCATATCGGGGTGAGAATGCCCAACACATTCTGGTTACAACTTTTCAAATGTGAGGATTTACTATGCTCTGTTTTGTACTGATATGAATTGAGAATGTCTGGGCTTTGTTGCTGTTGATCAAACAAAACATTCACTGTGAAGACATCACGCTGAGCTCCGAGAACTTGTGACAGACATTTTCACTATTGTAGGGGATTTTATACACTTAACAATGTATCAATTATATTAAAAACAAAGACTGGTTTATCCCTTAAAAAAACATAAATTGTAGCCTAACAGCAATATAATGTGAGATACTATATAGAATAAAGACCAGATTAATAATATTTTCATGTAAATGTTTTGAACATAATTGAGTGCATAAAAAACAATATACTATCGGAAGCACTGACTCAAATTGACTCTTTATTCTGGGAGTATGTTATGTCGTTAACTTCTTTTAGAAAAGTGGCAGCAAATAACAAACAACTGCGCTCCATTAACTCTTTTTGTCTACGTGGGCTTGTGTCAGGAATGCAGGCAAACTAGTAAATAGCAACTATCCACCTGCCCGGGCCGACTTTTAAAGTCCTGACAAGAGGAAAAGGCATGTAAACAGCGCTGACGTTAGCTTCGTATACTCTAACGCTTTAGTTTCTTTATCAAACACTGACCACAAAGTATTTCCCCTCGACTGCGTTTCTACAACGAGCACACAAAAGCCCACAAAAATAATATTTCTACACGTCAGTCACTTTGTTAGACGGTATTGACTTAAATGAAACAGAGATTAGCTAAGTGGCTAACTAGCTAATCTAGCAATGCAGACACGAAAAAACAAAAAAGATTTCATGCAACCTAGTAAAGAAAATCACTGCGCTGTGTTAAATTATTTTATGGCACACGAAACTGTAATCAGATGACAGCTGGAGGTAGCTGTAGACATTAGCGGCACCAGCACACGGAAGTCACTTGACTTGGCAGCTTAGCTAACATGCTAAGTAGCTAACTGTGTATTTCCTGGAACTCCAACTTTCCCAACAGGTATTTCTTATGTTGATATAGCACGTATTCTTATATATGGGTCTTTAAATTTAATTTTATAACTGGATAAATGACACATGTGCAGCTGTAACACGAGTTTATGTTAAAATTAATATTCAGGTCTTTATGTTGCTGTTGCTACACAGTCTGATTGAGCCATACCTGCCGGTAAATAGACGGAACCAATACTAGCTAGCCAGCAACAGGATGATGACACTGGAAAACAACACAAACTAATGGCGCTGATTAACGACAGGACACATCTCCGAGCTACGCACACTATAGCAACAATTGCTTAATATTTTGTCAACATAATTTTAGATACTTACATGATCTGAGTTGCTGTTTGCGCTGTGATAACACACAGAACTAAAAGTATAACCTGAAATGGATGCCGCCATGATGGAAACATCCCTATCAATCCCGATGCCCCCCGCGGTTGCAAGCACGCTCCTCAGACGCAAGGTCTTCTGGGAACTGAAGGCAAACGACTTGACAGTTTTTTTCTGCAGCATGGAAGTCGCCACAGATAGCGTGGACGTGGAAAGTGGAAATACTTCTGATCAAGAGGACGACAGAAGCTCAGAAAACGATTTCGGACCTTCAAAACTCGGAACGAAAGAATAGTAAGTAGTCTTGTGATCATTTACTAACGCTATGATTGGTTATTCTCGTCAGGCTCAACGGCTATTTAGCTACAACAACAGAGCTAAGTTAACTGATATAACTACTTATTTAGGGCTTTTTATCCACCTTGCAATACCACAATAAGTACTTAATATATAATTGATAAGTCCAGCATGTAATGTTAAGAGCAAACTTAATTGTAAGTCAGAAAGCATGTGCTGTTAGGCAGTTAGCCTAGCTTTAAATGGGCAAATGCGTGGACCCTGTCTGTTTAAAGATTTAGAGTTGCAATTTTGTTATCTTAGTTGCCCTCTCTTTATCAAATGTAATGTTTTCTGTCGCCCTGGACAAGAGAGGGCAGCAGAAATTATGGGAGCTTGCAAGAGAAAACCTTAGATATTAGGGACTGTTCGTTACTCGTAAATAACCTTATATCCGCCAAACCCTGCAAGTGGGTTTAAAAAGCACGTTTTTTTTCTTAAACATCTCCCAAATGTATTTATCC
Organism: Plectropomus leopardus; assembly: GCF_026936395.1. NCBI lineage: Eukaryota > Metazoa > Chordata > Actinopteri > Perciformes > Serranidae > Plectropomus > Plectropomus leopardus. The sequence goes on along the minus strand of NC_142188.1, from coordinate 13,220,029 downwards.
TAGTCTGAATATTTTAAATGTGGCTTTTGGTGGTGGAGGCAGGGTCATCCATTTTACCACCACCTAACAATGGGGAGAGCTCTTTAAATGGAGTGAAATCTGTCAAGCCAGCAGCAGAAACCACTTGTTGTTGGTCTACAGGACTTAATCCATGGTAGCTTCCCTACTTAAAAGATAATTGCCTATCTGGACAGTAATGTTCATAATATGATTTTGTTGAAGCCTGATCAACACTCAACTCATCAATCTCCCTTTTTTTGTTTGTGTTTGTATTGGACATGTGGTCATGGTGACATATGCGCGGTTCTGGCATATCTGCAGATACGATACCCATCAAATGGTTTGCAGACTTCGCCTACTCAACGCACCACAGGCGAATGCTGGTGTGGAAATGGTGCAGACCCACTGTCACTCAGGGAAACTCAAGGAAAAATATGTTTCGCTCCTGGGAGGGTCATGATAAACAAAGTCGCACTCCGGCTACCCCCTACTCTAATAAATAAAGTACAGTCCCTTAGCAATGTCTGTAAGCTTTGAGTCAGGCTACTTGAGTTTATTTTTGTGCTACACTTTGTGATGTTTCGAATATGTCAACATGTAATCTGTGCTTATTGTATATTGTCTGTCCTTTTCTGCAGTTGGGAGGATACATACCAGAAGGAATTTGAGACATTCAAAGACATTGGGGATGTTGGTGAGATATGGTAATTATACATATAGTATTTACGTTCAGGCATGGTCATTGCCAGAACTAACCCAACATTTATCACTGGTTGTGACAGCATGAGTGTTTGTCATGCCAAAATGTGATGGTTTCTAATAAAACATGTTATTTCAGTAGTAGTAGTAATAGTAGTAGTTATTTCAGTCTCATTCTCATACATCTCATTCCTAAACTCTGTATGTGTCCGTTTTCTTGTCAGGTTTGGTGAGGAGAGCATGAGCCGTGTGCTGCGGTGGATGGGCAAAGCTAACATCCCAGAAAATGCTGCCATTCTTGACATTGGCACTGGAAATGGAGCCTTTTTAGTTGAACTGGTGTGAACAGAGTAAAAATACTTTTTTGTACACTATTATGTTTTTTTTAAATACACTTAATTTGAGTGTTCTTAAAGGGCGAGTTCACCAAAATCACAACACATCACAAAAATATAGCAAGCGTCTGTGTATTATACAGGGTAACAGGTATATGGAAACACTCATTGTTGTATTTCAAAGCTTAGAAAGCCAAAATCCAAATGCCTTCAACCTCCATTTTATTCATATGTTTGCAGATGTCTCAGCAATCTCAAAAGCTTGCTAAATGTTACCTGCATGATCACTGGGGGTTGAGTGGAAAATATTTAGTTGATCTGAGCCTTTAATGGATAGTTTGTAAATTACGACTAGTTCTCAGACATTGCTCTAACAGTTGATAACCTTTTTTCTTAATTTGTGGGTTTTTTGTGTCAAGGTGAAACATGGATACAGGAATCTGACTGGTATAGATTATTCTCCAGCGTCTGTAGAGTTGGCCAGAAATGTTCTGCAGGCAGAGGATGTGACGGATGTCTCCGTAAAGGTGGGTTCAGTTATGTTTGTCATTAAAACTTGACCATACAGTTAACCTACACTACAAAATACAAAATTAATCACCTCTATTCCTAAATGTCAATGATACAATATAGCTTTCAGCATTCTGTGAGCCGGCCTGGGAAGTTTAGAGGAAACTCTCCTGTGTTTACCGTGTGGGGGAGTTGGATAGGAAGAAGGCCCTGAAAGTGATGGAAGTCTGCCCACCATTCAGATTAAACCACCTCAAATGAACTGGCAGGATTTAACACATCTTCTAACATATACATGCAAGAAAAACAAGTTATAAATGCCGGCCAGTCTATAAGGGATGTGATGAGTGAGTCTTCCTCACCTGTGTGCATAATACAGTTTCAGATATGTTATATGCATCACACACCTATGACTGTGTGTGCTTTGCTTGGACAGAAAGCCTTCTACTGAAGTCAATATTGACTTTAGCCGGACAGGGGGAGCACAGTGGTTGTGTGAGTGTGTATGCGAGGGAGAGAAGTGGTATGTTGGTTTTTCTTTAATACAGCAGAATGCCAAAATAGTTTGTGTGTGTCCATGTGCAGCCTTGAATTGAGTCTGAGGGAGTTTGAGGAGTTTCAGCCACATGAGAAAAAAAAAGCTCCTTCAGAAGGTCTTATCTCAAAGGTCACTCTTAGTCTCAAATCTATGTCAAGCCCTTGACATTAGTCATCGTCTACTGCTGCTTTGAGTAGTCACCTCCACACATTCTTTCAACATCCTCTCTGTTTTTTATTTCACAGACTCACATTCAAATTGAACTGGGGTCAGTTGCAACAAAATCGATGCTTCTGTCCCTAGTGAATCACTGTAAATCATTTGTCATTAATCACACATTTTGTGAGCCACGGTCTGTGAGTATGTGGCTCTCGAGCTCTCTCCAGAAATCTAGTGTCCTGCCCTCTGTCCAGATAAAGGGCTCCTTTCACTGATGGTATGGTAGGTCGGAAACCTTTGCAGAATTAACTGCTGTCATGTAGGCAGCTGGGATTTAGTTTAACGTTAACCAGTGAGGCACAACACATTTCATCTAGGTGGATGCTGAAAGATGTCTTCTGCAGACGACTTAATACTGGGTGTCTGCAGGTCTTCAAAGTTTTAAAATATCTTAAATTCTATTTTATAAATTTTAGGCCATAGGTGTTATAAAAGGATCTTTAAATGTGAATTAGTGAGTTCATAAATCCCACAAACATTTTATCTCATTTTAATTATCTTTTAATTAACTTTTGTCAAAATGAGTCAAGCTCCTCTCTGCAAAAGCCCAAAATGCTGATGTTAGAAACTAAAAAACTTCACAACCGCAAACTTAAAACCTACCACTGAACCTAATACTGTATTTGTACTTTGTACTAACAGCGATCTGTAGGCAAAATGTAGATATTCCAAAATAAAAGCTGCCTCTGCACGGGGCCACATATATACTACTCACCTGCAATTCTTAAATAGGAAAAAGATGATCATTCTTACAAATGGTTGAAATTATCTTGAAAATACCTTAAAAAGCATTAAATGCTAGTGTCTGATACCTGTAGACAGCCTGTATATAGTTAACCTACATCTTAGAGTCACACTGAACATTAGGCGCCACATTGTTTTTGTGCTGTAGGATTCATAAACAGACATTTTCATACCTTCTCACTTTTTCTTTATTTTAGGAGATGGATTTCTTAAAATGTCAAGGAGAGCTGAAAGGTTTTGACCTCTGCATTGACAAAGGAACATTTGATGCTGTAAGCTTAAACCCAGACAACTCCAAAGAGGGCAAAAAACTCTACGTCCAAACTCTGAAAGATGCACTTAAGGACCAAGGATTCTTCTCTATCACTTCCTGTAACTGGACAAAAGAGCAGCTGCTAGAAAGATTCAGTGAAGGTGAGGAGAAACACTGAAATCATATGTTCATTTTTTACGAGAGAGCAGCTTAAGGACGTTCTTATCAGGGTGTGCTGGATCAACATTCAGCCGCAACAAACCAACTCGTTTCGAAAGGCAATTCTCTGTAAACCTGAACTTTGATCAGACATGTAAATTAGGATTATGTCAAGTCATTTCTTATGCATTGGATTACCTTGCCATTGCTCAAGAACATGGTTTATTATTTTCTGGCTGTCTGCAGCAGTTTATTAATCTTTTTAAAGTATTGCAAAAGGTCTGTTACGCTGAGTTTAATTTATTTAAATTTATTCTATATTACAGTAATATTTCACCAACAAATGACCATTTGTAAATCAATCAGTACGCATTACCTTGAATTCCTGAAGAAAACTTATATGCCTCCACGGAAAACAGCAGACATTGTTGTCTCGATTGATATGGGACCACAACAATAAAGTTATATCAAAATGTTTGTTTACAAACTCTCACACAACTCTTGCATGATAATCCAAGTGTCATTATCCAGTCGTATGCTCAGTGCTTCCCTAACACACGCATTTTTGTGCAAAAAGAAATCTCAATATTGGAATCTGGCTGTGAAGAGAGCATAGATGAGTTTCACTGTCAGTTAAGTTTTGAATAGTATAAGGTTTTAGCAAAAATGCGTGTGTTTGATAAGTACTAATCAATAAATCAGTATATTCACGTCTTTCATGGAGGCATCCAAGAAAAAGAAAGTTTTCCTCAAGGTAATGTGACATAAGTTATTGATTTACAAATGGTCACTTTTTGTGTGAGGTATTTCTTTAATAATTACACATTTTGAAGTGTCTATTACTGTTGTACAAAAGTGCCACACACTTTGGAAAATAATTTAAGCAATATATGAGGTTTTGGTCAGAATCAGTCCGTGATGCAGATAATGAAAACATTAGGTCTCTGGTATTAAAACAGCTACAGGCTTTACATTTTGTTAAATTAAAAACCTACTCTTATGGCTGCTGCTCTGACTAACATTCATACCTGAGCTTTGAGGTAATGGATATTTTAATACTGCACATAAAATTGTCCCTTCTTTTGGAAATCAAGTGTATTTGTCACTGTTACCAAATGAATATGACTGAAAGGCTGCCTCGAGGGAAAACATATTAAATATCTAAAAATATATATAACATGTGCTTGTCATGTTAAATGTTCCCTATGCAGTTTTTGACCTCTAGTAGCACTATGGAGCTGTTTTTTTGTATGAAAGGGTGCCTGTTTTGTTTATCTCGTGCATGTGTATGAGGGTGGAGGGATACACAGTCCTGCCAATGGTTTCACACTATCCCACTGATTTACAGGTGTTGGTAACATGCCAAGATATGTAGCATTGTGCAGACAAAGAGGAAGGAAGACTGCTATGTTGTAAACATGGCTGTAAACAATGCTGGATTTAAAAATTGTTTTTCAGAATTGGTTATGCAAATATTTAATGAGTAAGAAAGAACATTTGACATGTGCGTTAAAGCTCAAGGATACACACAATGGGTTTAACACTGAATGTAAACATAACTTATGTTTGTTTACAAGAACACTCCACAGGGCACCTTTAAGTGGATAAGTGTAGTGTTGTAAAATGGTTAAAACGATGGAAAAATGTGTTGATTTTTGTTGTCTGACCCACAGTCCAAACACAGACACAGTTCCACAACTGCGACAGTTACCTGGCAGGTTGTTAAGCTGCAGGCAACAACAGCCTTGTAAAGTCAGAATTTCGGCAAGCTTCCACAAGTTGTCACTCCCCTCAGTGTAATCACTCTGGAGAGCCTGCAGGGGGCCAAAGGGCCTTGAGATCTCATCTGTTACACTGACAGCAAGTCTTTACTAGGCCCCAGGAAGCGCCACAGATGGTGGATGGATAGTTTTTGACTCACAGTTCTCCTTCTAACCCCGCTGTAGCCGTAGTCAACAAGAAAGGATTCCAGGCATCTGTGTTTAAGACACCATGTTGCTGTTTTGGCAGTATTTCTTAACCTGCACATTTTCTATGTGTTGCCTCACAGGATTCGAGTTTGTGCAGGAATTGCCAACACCAAGTTTCCAGTTTGGAGGCAAGACGGGAAACAGTGTGACAGCACTCATCTTCAAGCGAGTACATTGAACCACATTCCCAAGGGATACTTGTTTTTTTTTGTGCCATTATTTCTGCATTTTTTTCAGTTTATTGCAGGGAATCACACTACCTGTGCAGTCTTTTTATACAATACCTCATTGTATAGTATTCATTTTTTAAAACTATAATGGAGTAGACATACAGTATAACTGACTGAAACAGTTCTCTTGAAATAAATAGTTTTTGTTTTGTTGCCTTTGTATTAAATTTGCCTTAATCTACAGTGGTTGCTAAAAGCACCGTTGTATGACATTGCTCTGTAATATTTATGAAATATTTTACACAGGTGAGGCAAGGCAGCTTTATATGTATAGCACATTTCATACAACAGGGCAATTCAAAATGCTTTACAGAACAATAAAATATTAAAAAATATAAATTAAAGGATAGGGACTCACAATAAAAGAGTGAAGAGGAAAGGCAAAAGCTAACATTAATTACTAAATCATTTACAATTTAAAAAAATCATCATAAAAAGGAGCAAACGTGCAAAAAAAATAGATGCAGAGATAAAAATACTATTTAAAATGATTTAAAATTAAGGTTAAAAATGAGTTTGCAGTCATTACTGTGGGGCTTGTATAATGTCGTTCTCAAGGTTGTTTTAGTTTTGTGCTGCATTATAATAACAAAATCTGCTTTACAATGTTTTCTTCTAACTCTTGGGACGTTCATTAGGCCAGCCCCAGATGTCCTCCGAGTCCTAGAAGGTTCATATGGTGCAAGCATGTCAGACATATATTTGGGCACCGAGCCACAAAGTGATTTATATTCAAGCAGCGAGATTTTGGCACCAATTCTCTGAGTGGCAGGTAGCCAGTTTATGGATTTTAGAACTAGAGTTATGTGTCCATATTTCCCAGTTTTTGTCAGGAGCCCAGCAGTGTTCACAGACAAGTAACAAGATTGTTTAATTTGATTTCAGTTTCAAAGTTGCCTTAAAAATTGTGCTACATGTTGGAATGCTCTGAGCAGTATCTCATGCAGTAGCCTGGAAAGAGTACTGGAGTAATCTTGTATTACATTATCTTTATCTCACTATCAAAACTTTCACTGCAGAAATACCCAGAGGCATAGCACCAAATTCTGGGCCCTATGCATAAATGCCTCTGTGGGCTCCCCTTCTTTTCCTCTCTTGAGCCATGCCTTTCTCTGCTTCTTTTGAATCTTATTTCTACAAAGTCACTTTGCTTTTTTCCCTGTTCTTTCTACTCTGATTTTGGAAGACATGACTGTATACGTTGCTGCTGCAGCAGCAGAAGCTGCCACTCACTTGGCTTTAGCTGTGTTTAGGGGGGAAGGTTAAACCATTTTGTGCCTTTAAGGGGTAAGATTGACTTCAGAGAGCCTCCGGTATTTCTTTTTAAATACAAAGTTGAACTGAAGATTATTGCTGAATAACACAAACAGCTGACAAACAGGTAGTGTGCAATTCCATTCAGGATATTACATTCAGGATTCATGTGAAATGTTTTCACGTGAAACCTTTTACTTCTGAATAACATGAGTCCTCTTTCATGTGTGAACTCTGCATATGTGTGAACCCACAGACACTTATTTGACTGTAATATTACTTTCCTGTGGCTACTTTTAGTAATAGTTTAGGTAGACATTACCATTATTTATTTTCTCTGTTTGATTTGATTGGCTACCACAGGCCTGTGGGCTAAAATTTCTTCTATATTCATTCTATAAAATGGCTAAAAGCGAAAGAAGATACACATGATAATTTGTACTATAAATCATCTTAAAGCCCATGAAGAATTACTTTGCAAGGATCCTGTTGAGTGTCCTGACCTTGAGTTTGAAAACCACTGTTCTGTCCTACCAGGTAGTTAATTGCATCATGTGAAAAATAGCCCGTACCTAATTGGCTAAACTGTTGGCTAAACTGGAAACCAGCAGAGCCGGGGGTCCTGAGGACCATGATTAAGAACTTCTGACATAATGAATAAACAAGAGGCCATGCCTTCTGTGGAAGACAAGCCTGTCTGCCATTTCCTTTCTCAATGGCATCATTAATAACTGTCAAACTCTGGGTCCTAATTGCAGGCCGGGCCAGGGGGTCCATGGGAGCCATCGATGTTGAGGCACGCTGTTGAGTAAACACATGGAAGCTTTACAAGAATTACTGCCTGGAATTTTACAAGGCTCTGGATATCCTGCCTGGATGTGCATATTATGCCCACGTTTACAACTCGCACAGAGATTTTCCCATGTAGTTAAAGCTCCATTAAATATCCCCTCCTTTACCTTTGTCAACATTCACTCAACTGTCTTTACAACATCTTTTTAGGCGGGTCTTTGAGTGTTTTTAGCGTCGATAGATTTTACTATGTACTTAAGTTACCATGTTGAATATTATGCAGCCCACTCATTCCCCTTGCACAGGTGATGTTGCTAAGAAACAGACTACACTGCAATCCTGTTTGCCTGAGTAAAATCATGCCTTAGTTGGTCAGTTTTTCCATGAAACATCATTCCTAACAGTGGATTGCACTTGAATCAGAATCAAGTTTATTGCCTTGTACTGGTTCACATACAAGGAATAGGAAGGGATTTTGGTTCATATAATGGTGACAATAAACATATTAGGAGAAAAGGAAAAAGTTCTGCATTTAACCCTTTGAGACATGCGCAAATTGGCTTTATTTCTTTCAAAAACATTGGAAGAAGGCAATGAGCAATTTAAGAAGAAATGACCCAAAAATTAACAAGAAATTTGTCAAAAGTACGAGAAAATTGCGTTATAATTAGCACAAAATCAAACACATAAATGAAAAAAACAACAACACACACATACAAAAACTGGAAAGTTTTAAAAAAAGGGAGATGACCTGAAAATACTGCTTAGTAATTCTGTAAAATATTTTTTTTAAATATATAATTATGATAACTAATTTGCTGAGTGTTCAAGGTTTAATTACTTGTCAAAGGTGTCTGAATGCAGCACAAGAAAAGGGATGTCAATCCAGTTTTCAAAGGGTTAAGAATCTAAAACTGGAAATTCACTACAAAAATATATAATGTACATGTTACACTTACTAAATTATAATGTCAGACACATCTTAACTTGTCTATATCAATCTTTACATTTGGGGAAATTGCTTAAACTTACAGTGCTCATGACTGGTGACAGTTACATGTTATATGTATGTTTTTATTATTTTGAAACTGGGTGTATCTTGAGCTTGTTTCTGCCACATGCTCCACTTTGCACTGCAAGGAAGTCAAATGGTCTTTCTTGTTAAAAGAGTCTGTTTTGATCAAAAGGGAAGTTGGAACCATTTCTTTCTGTCATCTTTAGAAGTATTTTATTACCATCCACCATGAAGTAAAATAAAACTGTAGATCTTGCCGGGTTGGACCACGCTGCGCACTACATTTACCACCGTCAGCACTTTCATGGCTTTTGGGTTGGCACACGTGTCCGAAGCTACACTTTTATTCCACTCATAATATTAACCTATAAGGGTTTTAGACTCAATGCCATAGCCCACTGGCTGCCCTACCAGCATGAATACCACGCTTTCATTTTAACCTCTCAAGTGTGATACTGCAAATATTTATGTTTTTTCACTCCATCTCCCTGGAAACACGTTTGAAGTTTCTCCTAATAGGATTTTCGTGGATTGATTGAATTACTCCACCATCTAGCAGTGAAGTTTTCCATCTCAGGAGAGCCAATGTGGAAGTGGGAAAGATTCCTCTTTCAAGGCACTACAGAGCTTTTTTACTCTCTTTCTTTGTAGGAATGACTACCCACGACATTACAGCATGATGTATAAGTCAATGGAGAAACAATTGTTCGGCAATTTTTAACCATTTCTATTTATGTTTGGGTCATTGTCTTTGGCAGATTATGACTAAAACAGACAGTGATGGAAGAAGTATTCAGATCCTTTACTTAAGTACAAGTACTAATACCAGCCTGGAAACATACTCTGTTACAAATAAAAGTCTGCTGCTTTGAAATTTTACTAAAGGAAAAATAAATAAGTATAATCAGGAAAATGTAATTAAAGTATTAAAACTAAAACTACCCAGTGCAGACATATCTTTAAAATAACACATGCACGCAAAGAACTGAAAAATTAATTTTAAAAAAGTAGGAAGGAAAAAAAAAACCCAAACTTGAAATTATATTTTTTTTAAAAAGAGAAAACACCTTCAATTTTAAAATCATTTAAAAAGTAATAAATGTAAATTGAAAAAGCTTCAAAATTATTAACAAAAAATAATAATAATAGAAAAGACTTAAATGTTTATCAAAATAGTTGTCAACTATTTGGTAATTTAATTTATACAACTTAAACCTGGGACAGGAGTAAATAAGATGCATTGTAGCAACTTTTTGGGTTGGTTTATTTGTGTAAATAAGCTTTCTTTGTATGATGTCAACACGTTTTTGCTTCACTAACATCAATGAAAAGCATAGTAGTACAAAGTAGCACATGAGAATTGTAAATGCCTGAGGGAGGACCGCAGTGGAACATACCAACTCGGAAGGGGTGGGGGGTGTTTGTTTTAATGAAAAGTTTGAGCCTCGTGTCATCTCTCACTATAGCGTTTTGCTGTTTTCATTTAATAATTCCCCCTTTTCAACAAAATATTGTCTCTCTTCACCATGTCACTGCATTTTGGAATCACTTTGTAAATGACATATATTGGAAGAGGGTTTGAATGCTTCCTCAAAAATAGCATAGCTGATTGTGAATAAGATTAAATTATTACCTTGCACGTTAAGACATGCAGAAATATTTAAACAAAACAAACATAAAATGCTCTTTTTGTGACGAACACTCTAAAACTGTTTCACACCTTTTTTTTTGCATTAATTCTCACACTAAAATTCGGGAGGGACATTTGCTGATTCATAATGGACCATATCTCTGCGTTATTTTGGGAAATTTGAGGTATTTGTCTTTCTCAATTTTTTATAATAACTTTGGCAATGATTTTAGCAAAGTACTTCATACTTAAATGTAAGTGCAGCAATAAAAAAACAACAACAGATATTTCTAAAATATATTGAACATTACGTGAAACCGCTCACTGATTTGAGTAACAAAAAGGCCATCAAGATACTTGATATTTGTATGTCTTGAAATATTTTTATTTAATGTAATATCCTCCTGGCTTTTTGATATTGTTTTATTTGTAGGGTGAAGTCAGGTATTTTGGTTATAAATGTAGCCGAGAACCATAGCAAGTTCTAAAAGTAACATTTAAGGTAGTATTCAGTTGAGTTCTGGTAGTTTTCTTGGTAATCTACTGAAAGTGTCCCACATTACCTGACTTAAATAAAAATGGTGTTTTCATGAAAATCACATTTATATTTATTTAGGTTTTATTGATTGAGCAACAATCAATAACATGTTTGGTGACTGACTGTTAATAGGCCTATTTAAAGAAATGCGAAACCTTATTTGTCCCATTTTACCTGATGTTGCACATTACTTGACTTCAACCTAAATGTAAGTTTAGCAATAGAAAGCCTGTTATTGTCAGTTTTCTGAAGGATATTGAACATTATATGAACCTACTTACTGATTTGATTAACAAAAAGGCTGCCAAGACACTTAATATTTGTATGTCTTGTAATTTAATTAATGGCATATCCCCTTGTTTTTTAAAAAGTTGTTTGCATATGTTAATTGCGGATTGTATTTTTGTTATACTCTGTTCTGTAAAAAATAAAAACAAAAAAACGGTTGTTTGTTTTTTTTAAAGTTTCTAATTAATAATTAAACTTTAAAGATTTAACTGTGTAGTAGGCTAAGTTGGTGCTCTCTTTGCTGCACAAGTTTGCCAGTGTGTCCGTGGTCTTCCGGTCTCCCCCCGTCCACATGGTTCGTCCCTACGCGGATATGGTTACAATCAGTGCTGCAGGCTGAAAGCAGCAGCGAGCTCTCAGCTGCTCGCAGTCCGGCTCAGTCCTGCGCTGGTGACGCTGAACTGGCGGCTGCAACTGCGACAAACTTTTGTGATTTTTACTTTTGCTCCTGCTTCGCCCCCTTTGTCGAAGATGACCTAACTTCGAAAGAGCCTCTGCTGGCCAGGTAGTAGGGCTGTTTGTTCAGATACATGATCGTTATAGCTGTGTTCAGGCACGCTTCATCATGTTTCTTCTTTCTGTGGAGTTCACTTTGTCTGCTCATGCTGGGTTTCCCCTGCGACGTCTAGGTTACTTTGGGGCATAAATTAGACAAACAAATGTATTTTTTTTATATAATGGCACTTTGTGAATCTTAAAACCCTTAAAACCAGTTTGGGCACAAAAAGTGCAGCTTGTGACACTCTTTGTTGATATATTGATTCCAGAAAAGTTATTGCAACATTTCTGCACTAAATCAGCTGTTTTGGAGTTTATGGGTCTCTGTTTGCTTCCCCCAACCTGTTGCACTAAAAGTTACTGCTTAATAACCTGCTATAGAGGGGGTGCACACATTAACCAAAGCTCTGTGAGCCAGCAAACTCCCCCTCCATCTATCAGCCGAGGTAATAAAGCTCAGGCTGTTGTCACATACAGTACCTGTGTAGGTGGGGAGAGGCGGTGTGGTTGCTTTGCAGCTCATATTGACACACGAGTCCTCACCACAGCCTGTGAGAAGAGATTGAGCAGCTTTGAGTCATAAGGTTGCATGTGTCTCACCAGTGTCCACCACACAAATAGGTTTTGTTTCCTCTTGAGATCTGTAGTTACTAACTCCTGTGCTCCTCTGAGCATAGTTCATGTTTTTATGCTGAGGAGGTTGAAACTATGGGACACATTGTTCCTCCTCAGTCTTATTTCTGTTTTCAGAGCAAAGATATAAGCCTGCAATCCTTGGAGTCCAGTCCAGTATATGTTTTTATATTATGTTATTACTACATGACTCACACTGACTGTATGTCATTACAACATGTATGAAACTGAAACAGAGCTTACTCATGTTGATACGAACTGATAGGATGCTGATAAGAACATAAGAATAACTGTCTTTTTATTGATTTATACGTGGACATACTGATGTCTACATGTTGTCATCCTCATTTTGAAACTACTTTATTGCCCCAGGTCAAAACTAAAGGTAATACAGAGGCAGCAAAGAACTAAAGTTCTTATTTTCAGTGTTGTTTCCTTTTCTTTTGTTGGTTAGGAAGTAACTGTTGGTTCTTATGTTTTGCCCTCTCTAATATTGCACGGCAGTTGGTAGATGTTTGTGGACACCGTAAACACAATACCAAGGAGAACTGGTTTAGTACCAGGGTACCTAATTGAAAATACCTGGAAATGTTTCGTGCTGCCTCCATGGCAGCAGTCGTCCTTGACTCTGGCTAGTTTAGTTAACTAAACAGGAAATGAGTTTTCTCAAGAATCTTGCTTAAAATGTCCTCACAAATGCAAGCCGAAGTTCAGGGTGGAAGTGAAGCAGAGAGCAGGCTAAAAGATTTAATCACATGTCAGCTCTAGTGTCTAATTACAAAGGGGATGTTGATAAACGCCTCGCATTTGCTGGCTCAGAGGAAACCTGTTCCGAGTGTTTCTGATTCGCCTTTCCAGTTTTGGGAAGATTATGATGACTACACCTGGCTTTGATTTCTCAGAGTAAACCACTGCTGGAATGTTGCAGCTTGATGTGAACAAGAAAATTTTATCTTTCAAATAGTCACGTGAACCTGCAGATGTGTTATTTACTGACGCTGTTGATTTTATCAGACACGGCCTGGGTTAAAAACGTTCTTTATAGGTGCCAGTACTTGACTTTTATTACCCTTTTTGATACCTTTCTTTGACAAATATAAACACCTGTTCTTCCAAACACCATCCAAATGTGTTATGCATTAATACTGGCATAAACAAGCCAGACATACAAGACCATTTGAGTAAATGCAGTTTAAAATTAGCAAAACTATTCAGAATCTGGGAATATCTGATCACTCATTTAGCCTATGTTAAAAATACTGATATAGGGTACCTGCAGATTGTAAAAGAGTCTTGGCATTCAATCAGTTAATCTAAACACAAGGCATTAATTGGCATTCAATTAAATTAGTTTTTCAAAAGTCTTAGAGATTCTCAGACATAGGAAGCAGGATTGTTTTTGTTGTTGACTGATTTATTTTACATTGCAGTGCAAAAGCTCAAGATAATAGTAACAATTATAATAATAATCTGAATGTTTCTTGCATTAACATCGCCTAAGTTATGTTTTATGTTAAAATATTTATTTGAACTTGAATGTGGAGGATTATGCACACCTTCAAAAAACTTGTGGACAGGTGCACAGGAGGAAATGTCCATAAAATGTGAAAAAGAGAGAATTCCTGTCCAAATACCAACAAAAAAAACTCAATAAATTCAATAAACAATGTTTTGGTTGTCAGACAACCAAAAAGTTTTTTCACAATATTTATTTTAAGTAATTAATGTCAGTTCATGCTTTTTTTCCTTTAATATAGGCTACTGTAAAATTGGTCTTAAATTTGATTCCAAGTGGCCTAAAAAGTCCTCAAACACATTTTCTCTAAGTAGTAGGAACCCTGTGATCCAGCCCATTATCTGACTAAAGAGGAAGAAACACTAGTTGCTTCTTGTCACGTTTTGCTTATAATGTTTATGCACTTGTACTCGACAACAGTTCTGGCATTGTTACTCTGCAGACTTGTTTTGAACATACTACAGACATAATTTATGGAAGCAATTAAGGCCGGTGGTTTTTTAAAGGGGATCACTCTGCACTCCAGTGTGTGCTCAAGACGCGCACATTTGCAATGTCTTTGTGTTGCAGGCGAAAGGCCCTATTAGAGCTCCATTCTGTCTGTGGGCAGCTGTGTGCCTGTGTGCTGAGCGAGCCACTGGTCCATTCACCGTCTGTGTGCACAACTCTCCCTCAGTCCACATACTGACACACACTCTGCCTTTTCCTTTTCTGTCAGTCTCTCTCTTTTGACTTCTGAATATTTCAATCTCACTTTTTTGCTTGTTTATTGCCTTACATTTCTGTTTACTAACGCAGTGGCTCTCTCTCTTTCACTTGCTCTCTGGCCCGAGGCATTATGCAAAGCTACCAGAAAAGGATTGTTAGCCATGCCTGTCTGTGCCTTCATGCTACTCTCTATTCATTTCAGAAGCTTCCCTTTTCTTCTCTGTGACCTGCAGTCATAACTACTGCTGCTTCACACACACTGAAACTCGTACCACTTGGCTACACTGAGCTAAAAACAAATACTTCATTATTTCATGTTGTCAGTGTGCTCCTTATGCCTCATTTTGTATATCCCTTGCTCATTAACATGATAGATTTGTAAGTCTGGCGTCTCGACGCCCACTGAGCCAAAGACCTGCAGCTGAAAAGAAAAGAAAAGAGGCATTCTCACATACACCAGAGAAGCACTCCCCCAACCCCCCAAGACAGGCACCAGACTCTACTTAGAGATGAAAAGCATTCTGGGATGCAATAGGAAAAGCTCCCATCAACACACCCCACTGAGGTTTTCCTATGTGGTGATAGTGAAGAATCAGTCAAAAAGAAGCTGTTGTTGTCTCTGTTGTTGTTTTTTGACTCTCATGAGTGACTTTAGAGAGAACGCCAGGAATGAGTCCTAAAACCTGGAAATCTGATAGCATATCAGCACCTCCAGTTCCCTCATCTCAAAGTCAATGGGTTTTTGGTTAGAAGCCTTAAATAAGGTCCTTGGTTAGCACAAACTGAAGATACTTTCACATTTTGTTCTATGACATGAGAAACATCAGTAAATACCCCACAAGCAAACTCTAAAGCTTTTATGTGTCTACTAATGGCGGTTGCTACCAAGTGGCTAAATTAGACTACAGAATGTCATCACGCTGAACCACGCCGAGCACAGTTGCACAGCCTGGTAGCGGTGGTAATGGGACCGTAGTGTTGTTCGTTTTAGCTCAGCAACAACTTTTTACTTCTGGTGATTGGATTTAGGCTTCAAAAACAGTGAAAGTAGTGTTCATCTGTGAAATTTATTTTGCTGAACAAGGCTTGTAAGTATCAAAAATGTTTGTTTACCACAGAGCTTATTTTCTGCAATGATCCAAAATCCAATGAAAAAATCCCATAGGCTTTTTGACAAGGGAATCAGGCCAGTGTTAGCTTCCGGATTGGCCTACAGAAAAGCGTCATCCTTAGGACACTCTATACTATATAGATATATATAGTATACTATAGTATACTATACTACACTATACTATACTATACTCTGGGTCTTAGTTTTATTTTTGTACTATTTTTCCTGAGCTGCTTTGGATTGACTTTTCATCAAAATATCATCTATCATAAAGCTCCTGACTGAATCATGTTGTGTAGAGGTGGTTGTCTTTAAATCCAGTCTGGTGAAATAATCCCCCAATTGCATCCGCTGAGAAAAGAGAAATGAAAGCCTCTCTCACTGTTTGGCACAGACAGCCTGTATTTTTAGAACCTGTTTTCCACTGTTGTGACAAAACTTAAGCATCCCTTCGGAGTATTACGACTCCTACAGTTAGCTGCGATGGTTTTTCCTCATACAAACTTGACACTTAATGTGTAACATCCTCCAAAGGTGGCTTTTTGTACAAGCCTGGGCTTGAGAACAGAGCCAATGTGTCCTGACAATCCTGCTTGCACAATGAAGGCCAATTATCATGGCGACATGTGTCATAACTCCCGGCTGTTAGGCCTCTGCATCAAATCCTAATAGGTTCACAGTAGTTGGGTTTGAGGCTGTCAGCGTGTTTTACATATACCTGCAGGTTATTCCAAAACAACTGAACAAGGCTGAGCAGCAGTGAGATTTGCAGCCAGTTAGCTTACTGGCAGCAGATCAGCTGATTCACTGCAGAATGTCAGGAAGTACATTGTGCAGATGGAGATCTAACACTAAAATTTCACTCCTGTTCCAATTTATAATCTGGTAATTCTCCCCTCTACCTCACTACATACTTAAAATAACTAATACCAATTTTCACACTTGTTTTTATGTATATAGTACGTGTGTGTTATGTATGTAATATATTTGAACATGTTTTAGCATTTCGTATTTTTATTTTTGTATGTAAAGTTTTTGTAGTATATTCTTTATCCTGCTATGAAATGAAAAACTCTGTCCATCCATCTGTCCATCCATCTGTCCATTTGTCTGTCCGTCTGTCTTCATCCATATTTCTCTTCAGTTGGTTGCCTGACCAATATGAAATTGCATATGGGCAGTGAGATTTGCTATTATGAAGCCCCCTATCTCATTCTCCCGCTGTCCAGGCCCATTTTGTAAAAAATAATTAATAAATAACGTAGACTTGCTTCTTTCTCTGCCCGTGGTGTAAATAAGTGAAAACACAGACAGCACCACTCTGCCAATGCAACCCACATTGTTGTCAAAGGTGGAATTGCAGCTTGAATGACAGAAATAAAGCGTTATTTTTTCATTCTTTCACTGTGGTTAAAAACTTATGTTGTTACAAACCTTATTCTTACAGAATGCTAAGTTGTATTTTACTATTTATATCTACTTTTCTCTTCTAGTGTAATATATGTATCACAGTATTTTTACTGCTTCAGTGCAAGGCCTCCTGCTGTAACAAAAGAATTTCCCAGCTTGGGATCAATTAAGTACACCGATATATCTAAAAGTAAAAGATGGGTTCAAAAAATGGTTCCTGCTGTCACTACTTTATTGTTGGTTAGTTTTTGGACCTTATCATGTCAGATTCAATCAAGCCGTCAGCAAAGATTAGATTAAATCGTATATTCTGCCCTCAACTGATTTGATATAAATTGGTTAAATTAAATCATTCCCACGAGTGTAATGACTCTATAGATGTAAAAAAAAAAAAAATGACAAGTCATCATTGTACAAACATATGGAAACCTAGCTCTAACTGATAAAATATATTTCCTGTTTTGCCCTGCAGAACGGAGAACTTTTTTTTTTTTTATTAGCTGCGTAAACAGTGAAAACACCCAAAATGACACAGCAGTAGTTGGCTTTAAGATTTTGCATCTGTTAATTTCTGCTACACACTGAGCAGTCAGAGGGTCCATATGGTGAGCTGAGCCCCCTCATGAATGAATGAATGGACCGGTGGAATGCTGCTCATAGTTTTCTTTCTCCCACCCATACACACTCTCAACTCACCCATAACACACCTCCACAACCTAAAAATGGTATTATGTAACAGCAGAAAAGTCACTTTATTAGTTGATTGGTGGTGACAATCTGCATAACATCACTTGCTTACACAATATAGGAGTAGTCCCCATATAGCAGTGCTGGAGGCTCCCATGTAATGTATCCCTGATGGATTAGGGCTCTGGTTAGTGTGTACAGAACAGAACAGCCACTCATGGATAATGGAAGAAACCACAGGCGGAAAGGCAGGGATTGATAGAGAAGGGGGGTAGTGTAATTAGTGAGGTACCTGATGTATGGAGAGTCATGGCATGCGAGGGTCACTCCAGGGGGCAAGAGGCCCCATACTTTTCTTTGCTCAAACTGAAACACCTGATCCTACGCCTGTCAAGCTTCTTAAGATTTTAGTTGGCTAAGTCCTGGTCTGAGACACAGAGGTCGACCCCAAATAAATTTCAGGCTTCCCAAATGGAGGAGCTCACTAACACTCACTAATAAATAAATGATGAGCTGTTCAGATATTATTCTACTGTCTCGGTGACGTCTGGCTTTTTTACATCACACTGTTGTCACTGTTATCCTCTATTTAGTGTTTGATTGCCATGGCTACCTATTAAATACCTAGAAACAGTATACTATTACTTAGCAACTGTTTTATGAAGGAAGTCAGAGAAAAACTGGCCAAAATATATCTATAAAAAACCTTGCATTGGTTTTACTTTTAAAATGTTAGAGCTGCATTTGGTAACTTTTATGAAAACAACTTTGTCTCATATTTGCTGAAACTATCCCAATATTCTGACATAAGTACATGAAACACATAGTCTGTGAAAAAACAGTAGCCTCATGTCCCTCCTACTCTTCCTACTGCTTCTAATGTCATTCGCTAGAATCTACTGTGGCAAATCAAAAACAACCAGTCCGAGCTGAGGAGTCTCTTAAACAGCTGTCTATTATGTCTGTCAACAGCAATCAAACTGTCAAACCAGGCAGCGCTGATCAAATATGAATCAAGATTCTGTTACTCGTTATATTTTTTTTAGTCTCAAATGTTAAAAATAAAACACATTTTAGTATAGCATTTAGCTGTGAAATGAGAAAGTTTGTCACCTGGCCATCATGTTGGAAATAAGCAACCTAGAACCAGCAATGCTCACCAGCTGGACCAAATTTCTCATTTTACAGCTTAACAGTGCCCTAAAATATGTTTCTGAAAACATTTGAGGTGATGAATAGACAGTGCAGTAGCAGAATCTTGATTCACATTTGATCAGTGCTGCCTGGTTTGACAGTTTGACCACAGATCACAAGCATTATTGACTGCTGCTTTAGAGACTCCTTGGCTCTGATTGGTTGTTTTCATTATCATGCAGTAAGGCCATTATGCTGTTTTTACACTATGAGCAACACAGCAAAAGGCTACAGTTATTTTTGGTGGAAACTGGTGACATAAAGCTACAAACTGATGCCTGACTCTTGTTGCTGTTTGGTTCCAATGTCGTGTTGAAGTGTCAACCAGTCTTATGTTTTTGTTTGTAGCCATGGCACTGCGTAATCTAGCTTCTAGCTAATCTAGCGTAACTGATGCTCTGCTCGCTTTTTGTGCATAGTGGTGCACTCAAGATGCAAGTGGCGAAATGTCATCCATAGGGCTCAAAAGCATTTATATTTTGTGACCCAAGAAAAACTTTAGATAATGTTCAGTTGAGGTGCTTCATGGAAAGTATCAGACACACGCAAGCCCACGAAGATGTAACTATGTTAACAAGCACTATAGCAGCACTTCGAGGCAGTTTACTCATTAGAAATTTTAATGTGACATCATGATGGGATGGTATGTTTGTTGCACTAGCTCATTTTGTTCTTTTTTGAGTGGTCAATAAGGCAATTTATGCGGACTCAACTCCATGTCACAATGCTTTGTGGATATTACTTGTAGTTGTCTCTCTTTGTGTCTTTGGTAATAAAGTCATTGTGTTCCACACCCAAATCAGCAGCAGCATGTGACCACAAGGGAAGCACAGCCCTTCAACTGTAAGGGGAAGTGTGCTTGTATATGTGTGCTATACTAGGTTGTCTTAATGCCAGCTAAGCAGTGACAAGGTTGACAGTATTAATTGGACTTTCAAGTTGAATCTTAAGAATTTTTAAGAAGTTCTTTTGAAATATGATTCATGTTTCTAATTTCATTTCAAAGCTGCTGATAGGTAATCACTCCTATTTCAAAGTAAGCCGAGTGATCTTTCTACATTGCTCAGTAATGACAGAATTTAAGTGCTGGCTGTATTCATGCAGAGGTTGATGGTCACTGTCGTTAGAGAAACGTTCAGGGGAATCTGCTAAAAGGACCCCAGAACTCGACTACTGACATTGCATAAAGTTTGACTCAATGAGCTCTTCATTGTTTATGCACTTCTGAAGATCTAGTGTTGTGATGTGGTGTTGTTTTTGGCCAGTGTACCCGTGCCACTGGGTACTAGGGTGATGACCAGAGCATTCAGTGGTATGTCTTGACCTCCCTAGGACCATTTTTACGACCTTGGCCTCATTATACGAGAGAGAGGTGGCTGTGTGTTCACCCTGAATTAACAATCCACACCGCAGACTTTTAACAAAAGAGTGGCTCTTACTTTCATTCAGCCCAGACTACAAAAAACCTGACTGTGCAAAACTTTTCTTTCTGATGTTTTAATTCCATTTCCCATGGCCACATCCACATCCAAAACAGATGTCAACATCCACCTTCGTACACCATAAAATGTGTTCCAGTATGCTTAGAGAAAAAATGCTCAAATGTCAGCTCATCACTAACATTTAACCTTCTCAAAATAAGAATCTGATAGGCACAAGGAGTTTCATTTTCATCAACAATGCAGTGATTGTTTGTTTGTTCGGTCCTCATGATTTCATTAGTATGAAATGAGTTGGTTTCTTTCAGCTGCAGCCACCGATCAAAGTCTTGACACCAGACGCGCTCCGCACAAGTATGCAGTAACCAGAGCCAATTGGTGATGGACACCAAACACCCCGTCACAGAACTTTAGGGGGCCCCAAATAGGCTTCTATTCATCTGCCTGTACAAATCACAGCCCGGGCAAAGAGCCATATTATCTTAGCTGCCCTTTCTAGTGCCCTCCTGAGTCACTGGCTATTGTGAGCCAAGAGCTGCTGTCTGCACCCCAGAGTCCACAAATCTGACTTGAATTACCATTAGATTTTGGTCCACCATGGAGGTCAAATTTAGTTACATGAACCTTGAATGTTTTATAGGCCCAAACAATATCCTAATTTCCATTTAGTGATGATGCTTTCCTTCCGTTAAGTTCAGTGTTTCACAAAACATCTCAATAGACGTTTGCATGATGCAGTCTTTATTGCAAGTAGGAGGTATGCTCAAAACTGGGCTGTTAATGCAGTAGAAAGGCACAAGTACGTTTGAAATTGGTACTATATGATCAGATAAAACAGGAAAGGGCTGTGGCACTAAATTTGCTCAAGTGGTAGAAAATCTACTGCACTGCACTAGACCAATAAAAACTCACGCTGGTGGTGAAGTTATGTGAGCTTGGCTTTTTTGACACAAGGAACAATATGGCAGCTGGCTGTTAACAAACAATCATGAATTACAGTTAAACGGTAAGCTAAAATAGTTTCAGAGACATTTTAAGAGATAAATAGGCAACACAATAACAGAATCTTGGTTTATATTTGGTCAGGACTGCTTAGTTTTGTAGTTTTATCTTGTTTTTTCAGCCTCCATTTTTACAACACAGAAAGCAGTATGGTGCCCTCTTCCTGTTCAAAACTTCTTGTAGAACAGGTAAAAAGTACGCTAAAATGTGGTTTTTAAGACATTTAGGTGGGAAATTGGCAATACCCTAACAGAATCTTGCTTGAGCACTTCCTAGTTTTACAGTTTGATCTGAGTTTCATGAGAAAGATATATATAGAGAGAGAAAGACAGAGAGGTGTGGCTCTCTCTTAATCCACTTTTATACTCTTTGTGTCCATGGTGGCAGGCATACAGAAATACAGAAGTACAATCTGTAGTTTTAGTACTTTGAGCAGCAGCCCTAGAGCCAGCAAAAATCAGCTCTAAGCTGAGAGATGAGTAGGGAGATCTTTGCGCTGGTAAGATGGAGGGAAATTAAGTTAATTTACACATACTACCCATACTGTTATCATACAAAGCTGGTTAAAAAAATAAGCAACGCTTCCCTTTAAATTACTGTGAAGGAAGAAGTAGCACATCCAGTTGCACGGTCATGCTTCATCTAATATCTACAATACTTGCTTAACTGATGTAAAATTAGGAAGAACTTGTGGGTGAGGTTTCTTGCAAACTGATTGCTTCCTGGATTTTTTTTTTTTAGTATGACAGCAACAGTGAGATGTAGCCAACAGCAAGACTCACTTCAGGCAGTGAAAATCTGATCTGATCAGCAGAGACTCCACACAAGTGCTCTCCATTAAGCTCTGGTTTCCCCATCATGAGTAGCCGCTTCATTAAGTAAGCATGGCTCCAGGGTTGAATTCACACTCGGCCTGCCCTCTCCCATGACCCCACTTGCCAGTCACTACACACGCACACAAGTGCAGGTTAGCGTAGCATGTACAGACACACATACTCTCACTGTGGAGGTGCTGTTTGAGCCCTGATGGAACACGTCACACTTCAGTCAAACCGCAAACTGTAACCTGTACACATGACCGTCATGCTCCTCAACTCCCACTCTTGTCGAACACGCACACTCACACAAACCCTGCTGCATTGCCGCGCCCATTACTCAGTGTCAAGCCTAATCAGTAAAGTAATCTGCAAAACTGATCAAGAAGAACATTCCCTTCTCCGACTCCCACCACCAGCACCAGCCCCTCTCGCCTGCGGAGGCCCAGTTGTGCTCCACTGACTCTCTGGGATAAATGGAGATAATGGGAGTCATATGCTAGCAGTTGGTTTGGGGCAGGCCTACATGAAACATTTATAGTCTTTGTGTAGTCATGGGGCTGGAGAAGAGGGAAGGGATAGAGATGACACAGTGAGGTAACAAGACATGACTGGACTGGTGTAACATTTCTTTATCAAATTGAGAATAACCTGCACATCTTTTCTTGTATGACTTTTTTTTTTTTTTTTTTTTTTTTTTGCACAAGTTACCATCCCACAGAACTCATTTGATACTCAGTGCACACTCTCTGAAGCATGTTATATAAGTGCAACCAACCTCGCTTAACACGAAACCACATGTTACACGGGCAGGATAACATAGTAGGCCTGGAAGACCCATTAGCTTCATGTGTTGCTCCACAGCAGAAAGCTGTCATTAGCCAGGAGTTGATTGGGGGGATCTGAACCATGCTGGTACTCTCTAATTGGATGTTGTCAGTGTGTTTGGTGGTTGGCTAATGAAGGAGAGAAACTCAAGCCCAAGGTCACTGCTGCCATTCCTACTTTTTTTAAGGCTAAAGAAAGCGTAACAGGACTGTCATTTACCTAGAGCTTTCCCATGCATTAACATCAGTGGCAGAGCAGACATGACAAGGCATGTTAAGCATATGGACCATCTGCCTTGCATATAACTTCTAAGTGTTTTTAAGAGTTTGTGTTTACTGCTGCTACTGTCTGTGCTTTACCATCTGTGGGTGCAGGCATTGCATGAGGCAACCGCAGCTCCATACTATATGTTCCTTCTATTCATGCTTCTCAGCCACATCAGTAGTTATATGCTGTGAGTGATGTCTTTTCCCGGATTAGCTAATCTTTGCTTTCTGTTACGGCATGTTTAGTTCCCCATATGTTCCAAGGATTTTGTTGACATGCCAAATGTTCCATTATTTACAGCGTTCAGGAAACTATTTAGCATACGGCCGCATGTTTTGTTTACAAAGATGGTAGCTTTATAGGCGTGTGTGTGCTATATGGGGAACTGAGTGGTTCAGTTCCTATAAGTGTCTTATGGGGTGGTAAATGCTGAATGGAAAAACACAAGTCAGCACTCCTTTTTTTCTCAGCTATGTCAGCAGGGATATTTTGCACAAAATGGTTTAATTGCCTTGTTAAAAATCCTCCTTCTTCCTCACTGGAGAATCCAGAGTTTGTGAATAAAGCTCAGATATCCAAGTAAAGTATCAATTAGCAAACACATTTAAAATAAGGGCATTACATTATTTTTGTGACTATTTCATCCGCTCTTATTAGATTTCAGAGCAGCACCATGCACTGTTCAAACAGCCTGGCACAGTGACAGAGGTTATAATATTGTAACCCTAGTTACATTAGCTCAGGCATAGTCCTCTACTCAATGCAAATTTTCAAATCTTAGAGGCACTGTAGTCACTGATCAGTGAGCATTCACCATTTCTGAAGAGAAAAAGGATAAACTGATAGCATCATAAGCCCACTTCAACACTGTGGGCCGCACAAATTGGGGTTAGGCCCTCTGATTGTTAAGCTACATTTACGCAAATTTCAGTGGTCAAATACATACAAGAGTATAACCCATAGAGTCCAGTCGAAGGCGGAGCCTATGTGAGATACAACAACTGCTTCTTCTTAAGTAGGGGCATTATTGGATAGTGCACATTAATAGGGATTTACATGAGCCTTGTATTAGATCTATGAAAACTTGCACGAAAGCATAAATTAAAACATGAAGGTAAAGTCTAACTGAAGACAGGGAGGAATGTTTCTGTTGTGATTTGTCCCACTTGCTGCTATTTGCCTGCTACTGCTTTAGGCTATGCTCAGACCTGAGCTGTGTTAAGGCCCATCTCTTTGTCTTGTCATCCAAACACACCCAAAAGCTGTTTTTTTTTCTCCTCCAACTTTTGCCGCTGTCAGTGCAGCGTGGCAAAGTGGAAAACATCTGTATTATTCTGTTGTTTCCTTAATATGAACCCATTGTCAGTATATTTTTCTCACTTTGCTCATCTTTCCATCAACACAGGGATCGGCTCAAGTGCGAGAGACACCCTTCTACCTCCACGGCCATCA
Organism: Plectropomus leopardus; assembly: GCF_026936395.1. Classification (NCBI taxonomy): domain Eukaryota; kingdom Metazoa; phylum Chordata; class Actinopteri; order Perciformes; family Serranidae; genus Plectropomus; species Plectropomus leopardus. The sequence continues at coordinate 13,195,295 of NC_142188.1, read as the reverse complement.
GCACTTGAGGGCTGCTCTGCAGATGGGAGGTCACCAACTGGTCGTCTGTTTTGCCCAGATGCACTATCTGCCCTCCACCCTCATCTAAGATGGCTGCCCGTGGCCTTCTCCTGCATCCCAACAGACTGGAGCAGAGCTGCGTGTTACCATGGTGATCATTTTCTTGAAAACACTGGAAAAGAAGAAGGGTGTCAATGATGTAAGGTCCAAGAGCACCGAGAGACGGCTGGTGAGAGAAAGTTAACCTTTCGAGTTTCACACGAAACAAACCGGTTATTTACTATTGTTGCTGTTAAGGATCTCCACAGTCTCATGTGTTAGGCAGTAATCAGCAAAATGAGTAGGTCAGTGATTGTATGACATCAGAGCATGGCCGAATGCCAAAGATGCCACACCTGGTCACGTATAAACACTTACTTGATGTTAGCCTGACGTTAGCTTAGCCCTGGTTCCCTCGACAAAAAGTCTATGATGATTTTTGTTTTGGATTTTGGATTATTGCAGAAAATAAGAACTGTGGCAACTAGTTGTTGAGCAAGATAATCTGGAAAAATAAACACAAGTTTTATGATTTTTGAAGCGTAAATGCAATTGCCAGAAGTAAAAAGCTAACATTCAGCTATTAATGAGCTATACCACAGTCATATCACTTATCGTCACCACCGATGTCTCATTTAGCCACAGTGTGGAAATCTCTTGAGCTTCTGTTAACCACAGACCTTATTTCAGACACCTAACCAAAAACCCACTGAAATAATCCATTGACTAAAAGACAAGGGTACCAGTAGAGCTAACAGGATAACTCATTTCCAGGTGTTAGGACTCATTCCTGCACCAGTCAATTGTAGTAAGTAAAGAGTTTTACCTTTTAGATGTCATAAATGTCACAGTGAAATGAAAATTGTGCTTTTATACTTTAATGGTTGTCTTACCAACATCTTTAGCTTGATGTACTTAGCTTAGCTTAACGTGAAGATTAAAAATCGGAGGTAACACTGGCTTAACGCAGCTCAGTCCAAAGTTACAAAGAAAATACATTCTAACAACTCAAAGGCTATTTTTGCAGCTCTTTTGTTGAGTATCTAACAGTTGTTTAACAGAAAATGAAACAAGATATTGAGGGCTAAGAAGGAGTTACTTTCTGTATTTGCTAACCATAGTGCCCGCTGCACATAATGCATACCAGAAGTCTTGTTGTAAATACAGCATGTGAACTTGTAAAATAAATGTTTTTTGACTCATTTCATTTTGACAGAAAAGTAGTCTAAAATGTTTTCTAGAGTTGCTTGTTTTTGGTGCCAAGACAGGCTTAACAGGCCCCTGTCCTGCAGACAGAAAAACCTGAAGAAATTCGTGAAAATGATTATAATTCTTTTTCATTTACAACTTGGTTTCAGGTGAAGTACCAGGCATGTCTTAAAATTAAGAAAAAGAAGTATTAACGTGTTATTTTGATCTCAATATTAAAAGCTATTAATGAATCTCCCTGATACTACCACCCTGCCTCTATAAAAGCTTCATAAAGTGTTTGTCTCTACAAAATCAAAACACGCCTTAAACCTCTCAAATGTGGTTGATCAGAAAAAAAAACACAGATTAAGATTTATTTGATATTAAAAGTCCAGGAATCATTGAGATGATCAGCTTTAGCATCCAGCCCAACAAGCCCTGCAGATGGGTTTCTCTTATATTTCGCAACCTTAAGAGCCATATTAGGTTTTGACCCTTCTTCTACAGTATTAGATCTAAATCAGTCTATATCTGAGGGCGTTTGGTCACTTAAGCCGTTTGTTGAGCAAGCTTAATATAACCTTTCACTCATGTGTTAACCCTGTTAAAGGCCTGGGGTTTTTGTGTCCTTGTTTTCATCTTCTGCAACACAATAGCCTCTATTTTACATTCTATACTTTGTATCATAGAAAACATTTTTTGTTATTGTGGTGATAACCTTGCGGTGAGTCAGAGAGCAATGTATCACAGCATTTTCCTTTCGTCCTTTGTGCAGACAGCCACCACCCTGTTGTAAGAAGTAAGCCGTGAGAGAGGATAGGTGTCTGATTAGGAGATAGGCGTGTGTAGACAAAACTGTTTTATACTCCCTAAATAACATTCGGTCTTTACAAAAAGAAAAAAACAGGCGTGGTGTAAAGTGCACGAATACAGCTCTCTAAACGGTGAAATTGTCATGTAATATCATCAACTGTGAAGTAACATGTAATTATAGCTATCAAATAAATGTAATGGAGTACAATATTTTACTTTTTTTTTCAGTATTTAAAGGGATATTGCTACTGCATTTATAAAGAAGTATAAAATTGAAATACTTGATTTCAGTGCCTTACCTTAGAATTGCACTGAAGTAAATGTACTTTTCACCACTGGTTAAGTATGTGGCAAACTTATGTCCCCCACTTATTGGTTCATGTATGTGTCTCTATGTTTGTCTGTCGTCCACAGCGTGAGCTCCACACCATGAGCAGAGGGACCACCCTCTTCTCCTGTGGATCTGTGGGTGGGTTTATGTCCTTTATCCTCATTTATGTCTTTCTGTTTGTCTTTCTTTGCTTCCTCTTTCATGCAGTAAAAATTCCTGTCCCTCTGCATTCACTCCAGATATAATGGTTAAGGTGCCATCCTTTGTCATAATAACATAATTTGATTATGTAATAGGTTAATGTATTGCCCCTTTAATCCCTTGATAAGTTGAACCATCAAAGTCAGCCACCCCCACCATAACCGTCTCATTGTTTATCCACTCAATCTCTCACTTCTCCCTTTCTCTGTCAGTCACTCATCCCCTTCTCATGATCAGGGTGCACCTGCCTCCACACAACGTTGCACACCACTCTCATGGGAGAGAACTGTAATTGAATATGCTGTTGCCTATGTCAACAATTTCCCCCTGGCTCTGTTAGTGTTGCAGTAATTACCCCCAGTGTTAAAAGACATGCTACTGTAAATTCAAGCCCAAGCTATCACTCACTGTCCCCTTTTTCTTTCAGGGGGGTGTTCGGGGGGTGACGTCACAGGGAGGAGCGTGGCGTACCGTTTCCACTGTTAATGTTGACATTAACATTGTCCAGCGTGTCTTGTTAGTCCAACCGGCACTTTGTCTCTTTGCTCTCAAAGGGTGGCCTTTTGAAGTTCATCCCTTTCTCCCTTTTGTCAAGTTGTTTTCCTAACATTCCTGTCAGGTCGTCAGTGTATCCCCCGTACATTGTTTGTCCGCCCAAAACAATGATTTCCGTCCACCAGCCTGTGAGAGAGCATGCCAAAATTAGAGACAAGCATCCAAAAGAACGGGTTTTTTGGATCACAAATATGCCCTTTTTGCCAAAAGCTTCAGTAGATTCACAACTCGATCTCTTTGCTTTAGTAGCTCAAGCCACTATGGCACTTTCCTGTAGGTATATTATCTCCCACAGCTGTGTGATAGACTGTTGTGTGCAGATGGTGAGACAGCTGGCAAGTCATATTGCTTTCCGAAGCATGTCTTCTTGACCACTTGACTAGTGGGAGTGACTTGCCAACTGCTTCACTGGCTGATTCTTATCGTAATATGTGGTCCATGTTTTAGCAGGTCTAAGTTTCAGAAGAGTGGATGTTGCTTGTGTATCTGCTGAATACCTCAAAAACATCTTTGTAATGTGAAGCAGTCAGATTTCATTGTTGATCTAGGATTTCATAGAAAATTGTAGTTTTTTGTCCACAGCTGTGGTGGTAGAGGAGACAGGAACTGGATTGTTATGCTCAGTACCATTATAACTGACAGCTGAGGTTTCTCTTCATGTCCTCAAGCTGTTTATGTGACAAATAATCAAGACATAGTGATCTTGTTGAGTCGCAGTGTTGGCCACTAAACCACACAGCATATCATACTGAGCGCCACAAAATTCTCCCCTAAAAGACAACCAACTTCCTCATTGTAAGACTTAAAAAAAAAAAAAAAAAGTGGTGTCCTAAATGCATTCAGAATCGAGTTTAACTTTTGTTCTTTTCATCTTGCTGTCAGCTTTGAGTACATTTACGCATGATGAGCAGCACTGGTTTGAACTATGCAGCCGCAGTGTTACTTCCTCTAGACTTAATCCTGTCATTCATCATAGGACAAATGATGATGACAAAGTGCAGTATAATTTTTTTTAAGACGTCAAAGCTCACAATTTACTGTTGATTTATGTGCTTAGCTGTGTGCAACTGCCCTCAGTGACCTTCAGTGGAAGTTCAGTTTCTTCCCCACTGCAGTTACAAGTCAATCAGCTTAAACTAACAACTGTTCCCTCTGTCCTTAAGCTTGATTCTATTTGTAGGTGCTTTTCTTTCTGTGTGGTTAAGTATTAAATGTTCCCTCCAGACTTTATTGACTTTCTTTGAAGCTAGAATTCATCATTCTGTGATTAAGCAGCTTGGAATCACTCCCAAGGCAACTAAATACGCCGGTTAGGGCAGTTTCGCCGGAGGCACCCATTAGAATATGTACAAGGCACACTGGGCTTTCAAACAACCTAAATAAACCCATCTGTGTCATTATTAGATGTTCAGAACAATGGCCAAAGTATTAAAAAACACCAATGTCTGCTAAAGGGGAATAAGGGGGGAGGTGGATTGATCCAGCAGGCACAAGACTTTGACTTAGGAAACTGATGTTTGTGTCTTGTGTGAAATTAAAACTCAACGTTGAGTTCCTTATTCACATCAGTCGTCGGTCATGTGAGTTGTTACATTAGTAGGATTGCAGTTGTTTCGTGATATACCATGGCATTAAAACTGAAGGTTGTCATACGGTGTGCATTTGCTTTCTACAATATTTTTTTCAAAAACTATGCAACTGGACAGAAAATCTCACCTGTGCTTCGCATCTCCTTTCCTCCTGCACTGCCTGTTAGACTTTTTACACAGACTTCTGTTAAAAATGTTTTTACATTTCCAATAAATATAAAGCATTTATGGAACCAAAAGAAAACCTCCTGTTTAAATTCCTTTAAGGGACTCTGTGACTGATAATGGTATCAGTAATTGTGTAATACCATGAAACTGTGAAATTGTGTTATTTCCTGAGATGGTTAACTTAAAAGTCTCATACTGTTGCAGCCCTAGGCGTTAGTCATGTCAGTCATTAGTAAAGTCAATCATTAGTCAAGTCAGTCACAAGTAATGTCAACCACAATTTTCCAATCCATAACCAAGTAGTTTTGTTGCTGCTGACCCCCTCATAGTCATGTAAGTTGACTCACGTAAGCAGACGGATGTGACTAATGTCTACCACGATCTTTTCCTAACCTTAACTAAATGGTTTTGTTGCCTAAACCTCACCACCAACCTCTTCTTAGTCACTTCAGTCAACTCATCTGACTCACTTCCAAGCCCTTCTGCATCATGACCTGCTGACCCTTCTGTGTCATACAAAGCAAAAGAATGCACCCAGCATCATTATAGTGGGATAATGGGATCATGTTAAATTAACCCAACGCAGGTTTTTCTTTTTCTTACTTATAAGACAGAGACATGTAAAAATGGGCAAAAGTCAATGAGAGTGAGTTTGTATGTTTTGAATTTTGCAGAGCCAGATAGGTGGCGGGACCTGGGGCAGAGCTGTGCCATCCAGCAGAGAGCTCCTTGCCAGTCTGGTACCAGTCTGGATGTCTGGGATGTGATGCCTGAGCCGGGGAGCTGGCACTGGACCAAGGAGCCAGGCAGCGCCACAGCAATCACCAGTCTGATAAGAGATCTCAGCCTCGGCGACGGCGGCATGATCACCCACCACACCCACACCTCATCCATCACTGCTCACTACACCACTACAGCTACCAGCCAAGCTCCTACGGCACCACCGAGCAAGCGCCAGTGTCGCTCCCTCTCGTTCTCAGATGAATTCAGTGGGTTCCGCTCATCTTGGAGGCCCCAAGGCTCCCGAGTGTGGACGACAGTGGAGAAACGCAGGTGCCACAGTGGAGGAAGTGTGCGAGGGGGAGGGGGTTTCTCCAGCGGTCATCTCCCCACCATGCAGCGTAGCTCCAGCTTCAGTTTGCCCTCACGCACCAGCATCCCCTCTGACGGAGCCCTGGACCTGCCATTCTTCAACCAACGACTGCCTCTCCATCCTCAATTCACTGCCTCTCCAGTCTCCCCTACCTCTCCCTCCTCGCACCATCACCACTCCCGCCATCACCACTTCCTCAGGCCCCTCTCCCTCTCCCACGAGCAGATCAGCTTGCCAGAGCTGCAGAGGGAGGAGGCGTCGGAGGCCAGCTCTCCAGACTCCACCCCAGAATTGGGGAGGCGAGCCAGCCTGAGAGCCAGGGGCACGGGGTGTCTCTCTCGGAGCAGGTCCCAGCCCTGCGTGCTAAACGACAAAAAGATTGGTATGAAGCGCAGGAGACCAGAAGAAGCCCAGGAGCAACGGCCCTCCCTGGACTTGGCAAAGATGACTCAGGTTAGCTGGAAATGTTGAACACATGTTGACACGCACAGACAAGCACACACACTCACACACACACTCACACAGTCACACATACATTATTATAATTTGACTCATTTCACAGAGTTTAGTATCAATTTCATTCACTGATTAAACTAAAATCAGCATTGGTTTATATCTAATCTCGCTTTAATGCTGCAAAATTTCCTCTATTGCCTTTAGTTACATTCTGGACCAAACACACTCACCACACAGACAAACACCTTTTTGTTCTTAGATCAGGGGGAAGTTCAGGAGATCCTCAAACATAACTGGGCCTGTCTCTCTCTGTGTCTGATCAGGGACTGGATTAAATCAAGCTGAATTAAGTTTTCAGGGTCGTCGGTCCGAGGCTTCAGGGCTAAGTGATCTCAGGCCTTACTCCATTCAGCTCAGGGAGTGGTGCTCACTAAAGAAGCATTCCTCATGTTCGGTCACGCTGCCTAGTGCCACGCTCTAGCAAGCCCGGCTCCAGTTTATCATTTCATTTACTCTGTTGGGTAAACAGCCCATCTGTAGGTTGGACCGCTCACCTTTCATTTGCTTCCTTATTCCTTATTTCCATCCGTCATAGACGGCCCCGGGGATGGCGTTCTTCTGTAGGACAACCTGGAAGTTAACCTAGCTCTGATTCCCTGGTCCAAAAGCGCTACCACTACAAGGCTGTAGACGTGTTTGGCACAGCTCGATGTGACGACGTCCATTTAGTCACCTGTTAGCAACCATCTTTTTTAAGTCACATAAAGGCTTCAGAGTTCACCAGGATTGGGATGTGTCGAATGAGAATCAGCTGTTAAATATGAATATTCAATTATTTGTTTTGTTTTCATAAAGTTTTTGAAGTTTGAACAGTGCTCAGTGGGACATTTAGTGTGATAGTGGCTTTTTTGTGATGTAGTCAACAGGCTAACGGCGCTAACAGGTCAAAACTGATCGCAAATGTGCAACATTTTTTTGTCAATACTAGATGTGAAACAAAACCCAGAGACTTTGTCATATTAAGTTTCTGTGAGCTGTAAATCCATTACGTCTAAGCAGAGGAGAGAAGATAATGTTATCTCCAAGCCTTACAGTGCAGAGTCTCTTTTTCTCACTCACTTCAAAGCAAATTCTCACTGCTCAACTTGAAATCTCAGTCGACTGAGGGGTGTCTGACTGCTGATTCAAATCTCTGACTTTCAGGAGGCAGCACTAACTGCTTCATCTCTTTTTTCCATCTCTTGTCCACTATCAGGCAACTACCAAATGTGATTAGTAGCGAGGATAGTTTGGATGCACGGAACTCTGATTTTCTTTCTCCATGACAAGTTTGTTTGTTGTTTTGTAAGGTCAGAGAGGAAGCAGTGGAAAAGCTAGAGAGTATGACTGACCCCTGGACAAACCAAAACCCAAAATAGAACCGGAGAAGTATTTTAATGACATGTACTGTTTTGATGCCTGGCAGCACTCTGATGTTTGTATGGAGCACAGAAAAATCTTGATGTTCTACATCCTGATTTATTATTCATTCGAATGCTCTTGATATTGGGCAGAGAAACTATAGCAACAACAGCTGGCACTGATAACAACCTGCACTCAGGTATATTCCACCTTTTCTGCTCTCGTATCGTTGATATTTCACGCTAGAGCCCTCCTTGATTACACCTCCTGTCACGGAAATATTGTCCCTTTCCTGTTCTCTTATTAGAAAGTACCATCAGCGTATCCCCCTACCCCTCCCTTCCGTTTCCCAAAGATTTGTGTTCCCAGCCAGTCACCCTCAGGACCCAGCCAGGGTTGGATCAACAGGGCTTTGGTAATGGAGCCTAGCGAGCATGTTTCCTCTAGTCATGCCAGCTGCTAAGAGGGGAAAATCAAGCACGATGATCACACATATACGCACACATGGAGTCAGTTTTACGTTACCGCTGGCTCCAGCAATGCTCAAATGCAGAAGCACACCTCTGCTGCAGATGATTGTAGAAAGTCTGTTCTGATCGGTTAACAGGCAGAGTAGCACCCAAGGGTGTAATAATTTCCTGAGAATGTAATGACATCTGAAAATATAATGAAATTTGCACTTAACTGGATTTGAATATGTAATTAAATCCAATAAAGAAATAATTTTACCAACACTGTAATAAAATGTAATGACGGATATTCACATTTTTACTTTAAAATCTTATTATATTCTTTGGAATTTCTTACACAACGCACAGGAGAACTAACTTTGGTGACTTTGCCTACTACATACTGTAAATCATTAGGGATGTAAAATGTACCCAGAAAAAAGTGTTAAAGTAGTGGTTCTCGACTTTTTGGGTCAGCCCCTGCGGTGAAACTAGAAAATCCATAACTCGTTTCCCATTGGTAGTAATATTAGTTCATACTTTTTTGCCTAATTACAATGTATTAGTTGCCATCTGTTTGTAAATTTCAGTACAGTTTACTTATTCGAAACGTGAAATCAGCATTAAATGTCAGTGTCATGTAACCATCTGAAGACATTAACAGTTGTATAAATTTTGTGTGCCAGCACACTTCACATTTCTGAGAAAAACACCCCATCTTTTATTTTTCATCATATTTTATTACATTATCAGTTTTGAAAAAAATAAAAAGTAATATTTCATTACCAGTTAAAATGTTATTTTAATATCAGTCAAGACATTTTATTACATTAATGGTCAAGTTACTACATTATTGCAGGGTTCCCACCGTCATAAAATTCCTGAAAAAGCAATGAAAATAGAAAACAAAATAGGCCTGGAAATGGTTTGGAATTAACAGAGTATTATAAAAAAGTTTTTTGAAATACAATGTACATATGTTCGTAAAAATATCTAAACATATCCATTAAACCAACATATGCTTAACAAAAAATAAGTGCATACAAACATGTCAAAATTCGGATATAAACACACACCAAAAAGGGGCGTGGCCTTTGCATTTTGCCCACAGGCTCTATTGGCATATACACTTAAATGTCTTACAAGCAAGTAAAGTTAGCATGAGAACCAACAGGTTATTTTTGAATGCATGGGAGTGTGCGTTTAATTGTGTGTGGCTGTATTTCTGTATGGGCCGACACGTTTCAAACTACTCAAAACAAGTGGTTGAAATGGGGTCAAATATTATGGAAAAGTTGTGAAAATTCATTGGTAAAAATGCGTGGAAACCCTGCTACTTGGTTTTATTACATTTCAGATCAGGTTAAGCACAAGTTTTAATACGTTTTTAGGCGCTGCAGGAAATTATTACATTATTGGGTGCCACAAGCAGACCTGAGTCATGTACATAGGTGAATCTTTTCATAATCTACTGTTACTGTTTACTTTCTCACTCTCTTGCATGCCGTGAGTGAGGAAAGCAATCAACGAACCAGCACATAGAGCGTAATTTAGAGCACATTTAGTTACTTCTCTTTCTTTCCCCTCACTACTCAGATTTAACTTCATTTTAGTCTCCTTGTCAATAAAAAGGCTGCATCTAGTGTACTCATGAACCTAAACAAGCAGGGCTGTACTATATCACGCTGACTTTAATAACTCCCTGAAGAAGATTGAAGATTCACGTAGTTGTCACAAGTTAAAGAGGCGTTTTGTCTCAGCGAGAGCCGAGGGAAAGCTCTAGTTGCTGGCAAACTGTCTGGAAAAGGAAGTGATAATGTGGAACCGCAGGGCTGGTTACAACCTGTGTCTGTTTACCGTCAGAGAACAGATGAGATTTTACCACCTCTTATGGGAATTTGGCTCTTTCTGTGATTTGTGGAAGGGATTTGTACCTGCAGTCATAACTGTCAGAACCACACTTCTGGTATTTTTTTAACTTCAGCTGTTTTGGGGCCAAACTGGATGTGTGAACTGACCGCTGACACTCGATGTGATTTAAGTGACGCTCTTTCTCCTTTTTCCCTTGTCCTTATGTGCACACTTTTTCCCACTCACACCCTTCATCGCAGCTCTCTCTCCGTCCCACTCAGCCGAGCCTTAGGGTGTAAATAGAGACCTATTCCTTCTGGTCACACCTACACACACTTGCCACATCCTTTTTATAGCTGTGTGTAGATGAATAATAAAGTTCACGTGAAGAAAAACAAAAGTCTTTGGGTATTTGTCACAGTACCCAGAGGTACTGTACAATTTTTTAAAAATTTGTTGGACTATTCAAAATGCAGGAGGTCATAAAGTCTGCTGGAGTTATGGGGGGGTTAAGGATTGTGAGGGTCAACATATTACAAGTCCCTCGGGTGTGTTGTCTGTGGAACATGGTGTAATTTGGCCTCTAGGTTCCTCAACCACGTCAATGAAGGCGGGTGTGAATTCTGGGGATGCATGTCATGCTAATCGGCTACCGTAGGGATTTACGTGCGACCACCCCCCAAAATTCCTCGAATGTCCTCCCCTGTCAGCCACATATATCAGTTCACTCCTCTGTCCACTGCCTCGTCTTTATCCATGACTGTCCATAAACCTTGGCCCTTCATAGTTTTTTCATAAGTGGGTGTAGCGAGCTGTCACACGGGGAATGTTATCTCTTGATTCTAGGTCACTTTGCTGAACGATTGTTGACGCAGCTCACACTTAGAGGAAATGGCCCATGTGACGCCAGTTTCATTTGTATTGTTTTATATGTGAATCATCTCTCCAGTTTGCAGAAAAGTTAAAGGCGATCTTTGGCTTAGCTGTGTTAGCAGCAGAGGTGGTAAAGAGGGCTTGTTGAGCCAGTGCTTAAATGTGTGTGTCAGGAGCAGTGATGGAAGTACATTTACTCAAGTACTCAAGAATTTGAGGTACCTGTACTTTATTTGAGTATTTTATTTTCATGCTTCTTCATACGGTTACTCCATTACATTTCAGAGGACAGTATTGTACTTTTACTTCACAACATTTATCTGACAGCTTTAGTTAATTTACAGATTATGATTTTTGCATAAAAACCACGTTATAAATTAAATTACCAGTTAAATGTTAATACAGATACTGTTGTAACAATTAGTTGATTAATCAATCAGCGATTCACAAAAAAAATAATTCCCAACTATTTTGATAAACATTGAAGTCGCTAATTTCTTTCCTTTTTTTAATAATGTAGAGTTTTGGGGGTTTTATAATCACTTTTGTTTATAATTTTCAGCTTTGAGATGTTTTTTTCTTTCTCTATTTTTTTTTACATTTTGTAGTTTTTTTGAAGTTTGGGGTGTTTTCTTTATTTTTTATAATTGGGATTTTGTGGATTTTTTCGTCTTCTTTTTTAACAAATGTTAAATTTGGGGAGTTTTTTTCTTTTTAATAATTTTGCGGTATAAGGTGTTTTTTCCTATTTTTTAAAATAATTTTGGGGGGTGTTGAGGATCTGCATTGGGTATGTTTTACTTTTAAGTCTTTAAGCACATTTTCCTGAGTATACTATACTACTAAATTCAATGCAGGACTTTTAATTGTAAAACAGTATTTTCACAGGGTAGTATTAGCACTTTTACTTAAGTAAAGGATCTGAATACTTCTTCACCGCTGGTCAGGAGAGAAATGGTAGTGTGAAGAAAGGGAAAATTATTTCTGCAGGGAAGCTGGCGGACAGACTCCTCGCTACTCCTCACTCCTCTCTGTTAATATTTCCTCTTTGGCCCAAGTTTGAGCCACTCCGCTCTCCCCCTCCTCTCTCCATCTCTCCCCATTCCTGAGATGGCAGACATGGTGATCATAGCTGAGCGTCAAGCCCCTCAGGCTCTATGGGAACACCTAGGTGGGCGTCTCGAGGTGCGGCACGGCGCATGTCGTGTATAATGACATGTTGTGACTTGTCCCGAAGGTGCACTGTAAAGCATCACAAACTGGCCGTCACCACTGCGTGTTCCACCTTTGATGAAACTTGTTTAACATTTTTCATCTTTGCACCTATCTGCCATGCATTCTCTCTGCGGTACAGTCAATGCCAGACAAATGCACACACACCAAAGCAAAAACAGACAGCAACACAGATAATTGATGCAATAGTGTACAAATATGTAGTCTGGCTGTCAGGAATGAGTTAAGTTCTCCTGTCGTTGCCTGCACCTCTGCCCTCTCTTTTGTTTTACAGTTGTTTGCTGTTGGAGGTCTGTTTGCCTCTCTTCCTCACAGCCGTTTGTGGCTGCATGTTGTTTATCTGACCTAATTTCCTCGCGGAGCTAATCCAAAGAAATATACTAATGCATTAAATCTGTAAATAGAGTGCATAGTAAAGTACCTGCATGTGTTTTCTTTAAGTGTGTACACCTCTTTGTGTTTATTGTGCGTGTATGCTTCAAGTTCATAGCAGGACCTTTGCCAGAGTACTGAGCAGGGTGTTGTTTGTTGTTTGCCCTAATTATCAGGAGGATATTTGCCTAACCTCTTGGCTTGTGCATGTGCTTCTCCCACAGCAGCTGCCTTTTGATCCCCATGTTGTAGATTATGTCGTTACAGTGGAAGTTCTGGTTGTGTTGATCGTTGTTTGGAAGTATGGATAACGTCAGACAGAATATCAGTCATAAGAATAAAATGGGCTTTTATTTTATGACTTTGGTGTATAGTTGAATAAAAATGGAAAAAGTAGGCTAACTGTTACAAAGGTTTCCATTATAACATTCTCTGTTTTTAATGCTATTTAAGGCAAGTGATCATGAGTTAAGTGTCACCCTGTCGGACCACATTTTTGTGTCTTCAGATTTGATTAAATCAGTGTGGCATCATGATTTGTCAGGTGCTGTTTTTTGGCTGTGTTGTAGACAAATACTAGAGTTACTCTTCTTCTTTCGCATTTCCGGTGAGTTTCCTGCCCGGAAAACTGTAAGGAACTCTCTACCAAGTTTGGGCTTGAGACTTAAAAAAACAAACAAAAGGCCTGCGTTACTAAAAGGACATGTTTGGTTTGAAAGGAGTCATTGTTGATAAAGGTTTGTGCTGCAAGCCACTGTACTATTGTAGGAAAGTTACATATTTTGTATTAGAAAAGCAGATGCTAACTGCAGCGGTGCTCACCTGTCCACCAGAGAACAGACCGTCTCTGAAAGACAACTAAAAATTCACTCCCGTTTTGAACAAGCTTTGTCTGCTTGGCATTTTGCCTCACTTTATTTGATTGTTTTTAGGCCTGTGTCTGTGATTTTTGTAGCTTCCTTTTAGATATGTGCTGCCACTATCTAGCTGTTATGTTTTTATAAAGTCCTGACCTCACATGCACCCTGTTTTTAGCTGGGGGCTACACGCCCATAAACGTCCAGTACACACAAAATATAAAAGGGTGAAGGGTCAATGCTGAAAAATACACAGACACACACTGCTAGTGGGTCAGAAGTGATGATTGAGAAGGTTTATTTCTGTAAGTTTATACATTGTTTTTTTCCAAGGAAAATTCAGCATAGTATACTTTTCAAGGAATACTGTACTAGATTTTACAGTGGCTCATGGAAAACAACCAATCAGAGCAGAGGAGTTTCACTGCTCCTGAACTACAGTCATACTGTCAAACCAGGCAGCGCTGATCAAATATGACTCAAGAATATGTTACTGCGTTGCCTATTTCTCACCTCAAATGTTTTCAGAAATATATTTTAGTGTTCTGTTTAGCTGTTGAATGAGAACATTTTGCTACAGCTAGTTGACAGTGCTCAGTTTTAGGCTCAACTGTTTCCAACATGGCTTTACAGCTTAACAGTACACTAAAATATGTTCCTGAGAATATTCAAGGCAAAAGATAGACAATGCAGCAACAGACTCCTGAGTCATATTCGACCAGTGCTGCTTAGTTTGACATGACTGACATGACTGACGGCTGCGTTCAAGACTCGTTGGCTCTGATTGGTTGTTTTTTCGGGTGTGTGTCTGTGTGTGGTAGATTCTCTCAAATGCCATTCAAAGCAGGTTATCTGTCTCTTAATAATGTCATAATGTAGTGACAGCTTCTGCAAATGTGACAAAAAAGTTATTTTTATAAAATGTAACAACTGCACATTTGAGAATTGCAACTTTAAATGGCTGTTTATTGTAGTCAGTAAGTGACTAGATAAAGAAAGTTACACAACTCTTGGTTGTGGTAATGGGTTATGTGAGAAGTGACAACACGTGGTTAGAGAGCCTACATGTGCGTAATGGTGAATATAGTGTGTGTGTGTGTGTGTGTGTGTGTGTGTGTGTGTGTGTGTGTGTGTGTGTGTGTGTGTGTGTGTGTGTGTTTCATCGGGGTGGGGGTGTGCATAAGTGAAAGACAAAAAAGCACACAGGCAAAGCTGGGTACACAGCAGAAATCTAACCCTGCTCCCCCAACCTAAATTGCCACACCCACACAAATCCCAGTCGGCCTAAGTAGATTTTATAGAAAGCACATTGTGGAGAAGCGGCCTCACCCCCTCCTCTCTCCCTTCCTCTCGTCTCCTTCTCTGCTCTGATAATTAGTAGTGGGGTAATACCAGGGGTTGAGCAGAGAGAGCGAGGGCTCAGAAATCCCCTTTTCCACTCCACTGGGGTAACTACAGCGAAAGGCCTCCTCCTCCTCACATGAGCACCTCAAGCGTTTGCAGATGAGGTTTCCTGCGTTTGAGCTGCTTACATGTAAAGTTAATCTAGCAAGAGTGAGCGAACCTTTAACTCAGACAGCCAAAATCCTGTGTTATAGTTTTCTTAAGGACCGTGCTAAATCAGGGCCGGGATAAAAAAGCGAGCGCACTAAAGTGAGACTTAAGAAAGGGAGACTCCCAGCTCATTGTAACAGGAAAAGCAATGTCCTGACACACTAGGGAACATTAGAGGTGTCTGTCATGTAAGCTGAGGCTCTATAGAGAAAACCTCATCTCTATTCACCTCCATGCCTCCAACATCTGCTGCTGGGGCACTCCAGAGATCATTAACCCCTTCACTGCGCTGCACGGCTGCTTTTCTTTGTTGCAGGGAGGAATTCAGGGTGGAAAGAGAGCATGAAAGACAACTTTTTAGTGAATTAAATCTCTCTAAGGTCAAGTGTTGACAGCAAAAACGCAGTTCACAATCAGATTCTCTCCAGACTCTCCAGAGAGTGCAAAATATCGTAACAACTATACAAGTTTTGGTTCCCAGTGTGTGTTTCACAGTGATAAATGGGCCTGGAGCACGGTTTGAAACACGACACCTTTGTGGTTTGCAACTCATCTCAATGTTTTGTGTGTTATTTTTGAACCCAGAAAATTTGGCGTATGTTCTCCGACTCGTGTTTACATGTTCACATGCCGCCGATGAAAGAGAACGCCAGCTTTTGGCAGCCCGAACTGAAACCCAATTTGACATTCTGGAGAACCCTGAGCTTGAATTCCCCCCCTGAAAAACCCCTCTACTTTTATACAGGCTCCCACAGTCATGAACAACCTTGAAAAGTCATGGAATTTCACAATTACATTTTCCAGGCCTTGAAAAGTTATGGAATTAGACAAAATCATTGAAAGTTTTGGAAAATTCATGGAATTTTCTTTCGTAGAATGAAACATACACATTTTTTTAGTTTTTTTTCTGTGAAAAGCTTATTGGTAAAAGAAAAACAATCTTGCCTCATATAAGAAGTTTGTTCAACCTTACTCCCTCTTAAGTTTAGCCATTGTTAGCCATAGATTTACCTCCTTGTGCATTTAGTTGAACCGCCAATCAGAGTGGTTTCATTTGACACAGAGCTCTGATTCAGTGTGCTGAATCAGCTGAAATAAAGCCGACAAGGGTCGATGAGGGCCAACATTGCGGGACACGCTGCAGCGACAAGGGCCGCGAGCACTTGCACCCAGCCCATTCCGGGCAATTGTCGGCTTGTTGTTCCACAGCCTTAACATCTATTTTCGCTCTTTGTCTCCTCTACACAGAAGCTTCAGACCTTTCAGAGCTTGAGCTGTCCTGGATTCTCCGCCACCGACGGCTACCAGTCAAACCTGCCTCCTCCCACCGCTGACATCTCCGGCCAACCAGACTTCACCGCTGTGTCCGAACTGGGGCTGGAGGCCCGGCAGGAGGTGGCAATAGACGACGAGGAGGAGGATTCATCCTATGAGGAGCTGGATAGCGACTCGGCTTGTAGCGTGGACTCACGGCCCGGCTCTCCTGAAGGCATCGTGGGCGGCAAACGCACCCTCTGGAAGGGTGATTGCGGGACACAGAGGGACATTTTCCAGCTGGGGGGAGAGCTGGATCTTGACCAGATTGAGAGAAACTGAATATTTTATAGGAGATTTTAAAAGACTGTGTCTGCGGAAAGTTATTGGACACTGATGATGTACGGAGAGATGGCTATTAAGGAGGACTGTGGGGGGAAAAGAGTGGAGGAGTTTTGACAGGGAAAGACAAAGAAAGTGATATAGATGATGGATTAAGTATGTTGTGACCAGCTGCCTTTTTGATGACACATTTGCCTTGAACATTCGTACTGTTTGAATCAAAAAGCAGTGACCTTAGTTGTTTTTTTTTTTTTATTGGGTTTTCAGCTTAACTCAGGAGTAGGAAAGTGAGGGTTAGTCTTATAAAAAAACCTCTCAGCCCCTACTGTCTTTTCAACCTGATGATCTTTCCAAAGTCAGCTAACCTTAAGTTTGTAGTACTGTAGCAGTAGCTGGGCGCTCCTGTATGTCGCTCTTTTTTTTTTTTTTTTCAGTGAAAGTGGGGCATAAAGGACGAAGCAAAACCGTAAGAACAGGAAAAAGTGTCTTCACACAGACTTACCCATCTTTTGTGCGCACATGAAAATCTGATTATTTGCTGAATGTAGGCTCAATAAGCTTTGTGAGGAGTTTGGAAAATGACAGTGCCTTCCTTTGGATGCTTGCTCCCCTGGTTCTCTAGCCTCAATTGAAGCCACCTTTTCTGACGTTTTGTAGTTTCTTAATATGCAAAAATTGTATATTTGAATTAAACACTGAATCTCAAGTTTTCAGTTCTAATATCAATGTATATTTTTCTAAGTAACTGTTTTTTATGAGCTGTTTGTGAAGGAGCAAGAGTACGAGGCCTTTCTTCTAACAGGATGGACATGAAATAAATTTACAACCTGCACTCATATGTCTGGTTTAATTAATGATTGCTTTGTGCTTTTAAGCAAGATTTCTGTTTCACTTTGTCAGATCAAAGGTCTGAATAAGCTGCAAAGTTTCCAGATAGTCTTTAGAAGTTGTGCTCGCTCCCCCGTGCTCACTTCCTGCATCACATTTCAGAGACATTTTACTGAAGCGTACTCATTCAGACTGCATTGTTCTGAATGTCTGTAGATGCATTATGTCTTTTTTGTTTATTGAGTTAATATTCTTTTCAGTATCTAATTACAGCTCTGGCAGAATACAGCAAGTTAGATAAACATCTGTGTAATGCCCACTAGCCCCAAATAAAATAGCAGGAAGTCTAGAGGTGGAATATCCCTGGCCTGTAACCCAGCAGTGACCAGCGGAGGTGATGTCAGGAGAAAATGTCCCGGGACCTGTGAGGCAGACAGACAGAAAAGTGTGTTCCTCCCTGGGATTTCCGATCATGTCTCTCTAATGTCTGTCCAAGTCACTGAAACAAACTCAAAGCACCTGCCACCTTTCAAAAGACCTATTTCTCTATGTTTAACCCTTTAAAAACTGAAAAAAAATGATCTTGATTTCTTTCAAAAACATGCAAACAAGGCTATGAGCAATTTAACAAGAAGTGGCCCAAAAAATAAATAGCAAGAAAATAAGAGAATAAAAACCAAAAAAGTAACAAGAAAATGACTCCGCAAAAAGTGCTAAAAATAAAATATTACCTTCTATAACACCGTTTTAAATACATAATTATAAGAAATTAAAATATAATTTTCCGGACATTTTCCTTTTTTTAATAATATCTAATAATCTTCCCACAGCTAATTTTCAAGTCATTTTCTTGTCACTTTTCACTCATTTTTTATAATTTGCTGGACATTTCTTGCCAAGTTACCCTTTTTCCCATATTTTCAAAAGAAATCAAACCAATTTTCTCAGGTCCCAAAAGCTTAGAATGCTTGTTTAAGCCATCTGAATACAACAAACTGATGTCACACAGGTTCCAAAGGGTTAAACAGCATTAAAAGCTTGTGCCGTTATCACTATTGCCCACTGGGGAGGGTGACTGCTGACATAAAGTGATAGGACAGATTGTTTTTCCAACACGGGGAGGAAAGCCCTGGCTGCAGAACAGTGTTTACGTCCAAAACAGGATGTTCCAGCCAGTTGCAGCTTTTCCTTCGATCGTAGCCTTGAAGGAAGCACTCCGACATCTCAGCGCTGAGGTGTTGTCTTACACAGACGTACAGCACATACTCATTCGAAGGCCCTGAAATAGATACTGAGTGTGTCACCTGGTCTGGGAAAGTTTATCATTCTCATTATGTGAGAGTTTCTCTGTCTTTTCAGATCTCTTGAGAATTTTTAATATGCAGATTCATTCAAACATTGGTAATACTTTTATACTTACATTCTTAAAAAAATATTATTGACTCTCAGGAAGACAAAAAATGAATGAATTCTAGCAATTCACTGACATATAAGTGAGTCCTGTTATTTCTAACCCGTCCTGACCAAAATTAAAATCAAAATTGAAACCAACTCCCCACCAAAGTGCCCTCAAACAATATTATTCCCAAACATAGTTCATCATAGTTCATTGTCTGTGTGAGATGACAATTTAGAGAAAGTTGCAGAACTTTCTCTAAATTGTCATCTCACACAGACAACATGTAATGTTGCAGTAACTGTAGTAGGCTTAACTTTAGGTCAACATGGATAAAACAAAAAAAGAACACAACACCCATCAACCCATATCAGAAATAATTAAATAAGAAAATACATTACTAACAATAATAATCAGAAGAAGAAAAGGGTTAAGAAAAAACTAAAATAAATAAATGTGATCTTGAATAGCTTTCTTCCCTATAGTACTTTGCAATAAAAAAATAAAAATAAAATAATATGGATGAGTTGATAAAAAAAGACAGAAGTTTCAGATCTGGAGGATGGAAAACAGGCTTGCACATCTGTTCACACCTCACTTTTTTTAACTTGACACAAAAAAGCTGGTAACTCACAATCTCATCGCCATGAAAAGCAGTCTGGTTGCACACTGCACTCAAAGGTCAGTGAACTACACACACAAACACACATTTCCTCTCTGACAGGAAGTGGCGGGCTACGCAGGGGAGAGAGTTAATATCTGAGGTAAAAAGCACTATAAATAGGGAGCATTGTAGTTGTGGCTGGCAAACATAGACATTTGAGACAGGGAGACGGGAAAAGGGCCATGTTACACAAATTTACAGCACCCCGGACTGCACAGCCTCGATTACATGTGAGAAAACATTGGCCGCATTTTCAAAGACAGCTGTGTTTTACGCTGTCAGCAAAATCACTCGAACTATCCTGTGAGAACTTCAGAGGAGGGCAGAATACTGACATCGCTTTTTCTCGGCCTTTTAAGGATATTCTGTCACAACTAAGTGACTCCTGTGTGTCTGCATGGGTGCGATTTTTGTTATTTTTTTCCTCTCACTTTTGTGTGTTTGGTGTGTGTTGGGTTTGTCTTTCTTTTGTTCCTCCCCACCCCTTGTCTGCACTCCTTCACTCTACACACCTGGTGGCACTCATCAATCTACACACCTGCCTGCAATCAAGCCTGCAACCTACAAGAGAGCCAGCTCTACACTCATTTCCTGCCAGGTTGTTGCTGAACACAGTTTGTTGCAAGTAAAGTCCAGCTTTGTTTCTTGCCTTGCCGATTTTGGGTCTCAGTCCCAAGTATGACATATTCTGGCGCTTATGTCCAGCTGAGTGGAGATCATGCATGCATCTTAGCTTTAGAGGAATGTTTTTTTGAAGATACTGATACATTTGATGATCCTAAGCTTGTATTTGTGTTTGGGATGAAGGTTGAGCCTTTTGCTCAAGGGAACATTTACATAGTAAGGGCGGTCAAAAAAGAACGTCAGGGGAGATGAGACATTGTTTAAACTGTAAGAGAGCCTGAGAAGAGCAAACAAAGAGCCCCAATACAAAAAACACTTCAAACTTGTATTGTAAGTTTTGAATATCAACAAGATAATTTACTAAGAAATGGATCTGTCTTACGTTAGGCCATGTTGATCTATATGAACCCTCCTCTTAGTGTGTGCACTATTTATGTCTCTGCTGCTTTTGTGCGCATAGATTCCCTCATTAGTTGAGATAATTCACACATTGCCCATCACTCTGTCTTTTAACGTGCATGTGGTTAAGTAATCATCTGAAAATGTCAAGAAGAAATGCTTAATGTTAAATAATGGCAAATAATGTGTTGGTAATCACAGAAGGATTACTGACTGGGCATATGGGGCATACACTTAGGGGCCCAAAGTATTAGGGGGCCTCTCTTGCCTTCACCAGCAAAATGTCACTCAAATTAACATACTGACCAGGAAGAGACTCAAAAATGAAGAGGTGCAAAAGAACTGCAGTGACACATAATTATTGCGAAAAAGGAAAAAGGAAAAAGGGCAACCACAAATAGACCCAAAACGACCAAGGAACGAAGAGTCACAAAACAACAACAAAGAAAGACACAAAATTACTACAAAACAGGCAAAACAACTACAAAGACACGCAGAACAACCAAAGAAGACACAAAATGTCTGCAGACAGACACAAAACTACCACTAAGAGATGCAAAAAAACTCCAAAGAGACATAAAATAACTCCATAAAGGGGCAACACAACCACAAAAGTCACAAAATGAACAAAAAAAGACACATAATTGCCTCAAAGTGACACAAAACTATTAACAATAGAAACAAAACGATGACAAGGATATACAAAATTAGCCAGAGACACAAAATAACAGAAGGATGTGACTATAATGGCTACACTGACACTCAAAAAATTGAAAAAAAAGAGGCGAAACCATCACAAAGTCAGTGTGTCTTTTTCCTATGTGGAAGCAGTGGGGTTTTTTGCATATCTGTGCCCAGGGGCTCATTCTCTCACAATCCAACCATCCAGCCATGTAATTAATAACAAAACAATTAAATCAGGGAAAAGATGGATAAAAACCAAAGCGATAATTACATGAAAGCTGCTCTTAAGTATAGGCATCACTTCTTTGTTTAAGAGACAGAAATGCTGTGAACTTTTCCTCCAGTTCACTCACGGTACATGTTGTGCTTCAGGATGGTCAGATTAATCTTCCTGTCCAGGGACAGTTATGTTTATCTGGATCTACATGTGTACTTGTTAGTGCGTACGTGTGTTAGCAGACACCTTTCGACAGGTGGCCGGCAGTGTCACATGTTACAGATTGACTCTCCACTCAGAGGTGACAGAGTGCAACCCAACACTTTATCACTATGGTTCCCATGAATGCTGCGCCCCCTCCGCCCATGCATCACAGCGTGATTTACACCTCCATAACAAGCTGTAATGACTGGTTTTGTTGTGCGCCAGCCACCCAAGAGTACCTGGAAATCCCTGAAGTACAAAGCTTTTTTCTCTCTTTGTTTTTTTTTCTTTAGTTGGCTCTGACATTACATAAGGAAGTCACATTATGTTAAAGCCATTCTGTTCCCTGTTTGATGAGTTGTTCTTGCAGGAATCATACATGAAATCCCATAATGACTTTTTGAATTGACTTCACAGGCTCAAAAACAATCCAAAAACAATAAAAAGTTACAGTTAATATGTTTATATAATGGCACAAATGGAATAAGTTAGTATCATTAATTACTGCATGATGCAAAATGTCTCCACAGAGAGACTTTACTTTGCAGCTGTCGGTTTGAGGAAGAACGCTCAAAATAGTGATGGACACCTCAACTTGAAATGTTGTTGATTTGACTAAAAAAAAAAAAACCTTAGAAATCACGTCGTAACGCTGCTTGTAAATGTCAGTTTATGAAGAGCAGATGGCAGCATTGTTTGGTGTTGATGTGCTTTGGCATGTTCACAGCAAGTCACTCAAATCAAGCGTTGCTCAAAGGGTCGATGGTGCCAGCCCTGCTACTCTCCTATTACAAGAAAAAGGAGTGCCATAGGGCTACAGACAAGTTGACAACGGATATGCTGCCAAGCATTTATTCCATTTTGGAAATGTGTTGCCATGCCACCCAAACATTTCCCATTCTGCGTACACTGCAAGTGAGTATTATAGAATATGAGAGAGGAAAGTGGGAGAGGGCTGTTTTATTTGATGGAAGGACACGTGCTGAGAGAGAGGAAACACATGCC
Organism: Plectropomus leopardus; assembly: GCF_026936395.1. Taxonomy (NCBI): domain Eukaryota; kingdom Metazoa; phylum Chordata; class Actinopteri; order Perciformes; family Serranidae; genus Plectropomus; species Plectropomus leopardus. Next base: position 13,172,652 of record NC_142188.1, on the reverse strand, counting down.
CACTTTTTCTACAAATCTTTTTTTTCTTTTGTGAGCAAAAGGGTAGCGTACACAGGAGACTGCCTGTTGACTTGCTACATACACACAGCGATGACTGAGCGCCAAACAATGGGGGACTGAAATAGACATGTTGTTGCAGCGGCTGGTCCACATCCATCCATCACACCAGTCACATCTGGGTCGACTAGTGTTGCCTTCCCCCTGGTCTGAATCCAAAGTGGCTGCAGCTCATGAATCAAGACGAAACATCACTCGGTATATATCTGCAAAAAATAATGATCACCTTTTGAGCTAAAAGATTAGATTAGTCTGTCTGTCAACAAATAATAAACACCTCATCGCTCTTATGCAGCAACTCAAATAACCCTTTACATAAAATTTTAATCCGCATAGTACACAAAGATAAATCCCTGGATCATGCAAACCAGCGTAAACAGATCTGTATCGCTGTTTTGTATGAAAAGCCTTGGTTTATAATCTGGTTTCAGGTCAGCTGCCCTGTCAGTTTAAATCTCTGATGTTTGTTTTCCAGCTTGCGATATGAGTGACCAAAGCAGACGGGGTTGAGTCAGGACACTTGAGCTGTAATCAAACTGAAATCAGCCGTTACGATCAGAAAACAGCCAACACAGCTGCAGCCTGCCTGCTTACCTCTGACCTTGGGTATAAAGGTAGTGGCGGGGGGTTGTCATTTCAGGAGTCTCGCCTTGGTCATGGCTAATAGAGGCTGAATTGGTGTGACTACCACCTGGGGTGATAATGGATGTGAGGTGGCCCCTGGTTTGACAAGATCATTTGGTTTAACATAAATTGTTGTTTGTAAGATAATGCTATTTATTATAATATGTTTCATGTGTAAATACAAACACAAGTGTTTTAGTGATAATGACCTTCTCTCACTTTATTATATGGGCCGATTTTAATGGGTAAAAGGAGAGAAAAATAAACATTTCCAAGTCAGTGTTTGTCATTAAGAGATTTCAGACAGGACAGACACCTGGCTTTTATCTCATTTTATTACAGCGCCTAACATTTGACCTTTGACCTTCACAACCAGCACCTGCTCCCTGACAAACTTTGAACTCTGAGATGAGGTAAATTACAAAAACAGATCACAAAGGGATGCATATATGGTAGGATGGGATGGTGATTATAAATTATAAAATCTGATGGTATCATAATTGTATATTTTATACAAATGTAAATGTAAACTGTAAGTTTACAGTTGCATATATTCTGTATAGAGGTGATTTGAGGCTGCAGGGAGGTTGAGCCCCCCTTGTTTCTGGGCAACCAAAGACAGAATTACTCATGTGACTACAAATCTTTGAATAGTTATCTGTTTAACTTCACCTCCTGTGATGAAGAGAAATAATCAATACAAACGTTTTATTTGTTAATTCTTTTACCGCCACTATTTTAAATCCTGCCATCAAAACTCTGATTGTTTCACTACTTCTCTAAACATAGAAAACAGCTAAAAACAACAGATCTTAGGTGTGAATGATATGAATGATTTGTGTAAATGTGTTTATGCTGCTCAGAGTAGCTTACAGGCAACTGCTTTTTTCCTTTTCCTCAAAACAGTACGAAGAAATCATTTCAACACATAGATGCAGTTTTCATGTATACTAATAGATACAAAAGGAAAATATACATATACAACACCAGCTCTTTAAAAAAGTGGGTGATTTAAGTGCACTCATGCAGTCCAACACACACAGAAGGTGTCCTCAAAAACCTCCTGTGTGTGCATGACTTCAAATGAACTTGTAGCAGGTAACCTATGGACTACAGCTCATCGAGGTGTGTTGTGCAGATTACACAATCAACGTGAGAATAATAAGTCTGACATTCATCAGATCTACTTTACCACCCTCCAGCTGGGTCCTGTGGGTGCGCACAGGAAAGGCGCCTGCCGTCAGTCACACATTTGTAAACATGGGCAGACGAGGAGGCAGCAGACGTCGATGTTATCTCTACAGACAGCCGCGAGGCAGACAGCAAATGAGCATGAAAATGCTAATGGGGTTCAAATTAAGTCCCTGGATAAACGGGTTGGTTTCTGACTGATCATCAAACACAGCTGGAGGACACTTCAGATACTTTACACCAGCTCAAATGTACTTTTAAGGGGATCAGTATATTTTTTAACATCTGTCCAGATATTCTTTAACCCCCCTTTTCCACCAAAATTAGTGCATGTAAACACAAAACTACCGACTTAATATAGGCGATAAACTACTTCCCCATTGCCAGTGTACACAGATCTGCTGCACAAGCATGCCTTTCCTCAGACAGACATGAAAACAGTAGTAAAAAGTAGAAAGCAGCATGGAGGCCACTGGAGATGTTTAAGTGGTTACTTATTTTTTATACCTCTTATTTATTCAGTCTCTCTTTAAATTTGGTGCAGATTAACGTTAATTTGGAATGATGTTTGAGTGTTGTTTGGGCAGAGACGGACTGTATTTTGAGGTGGTGCACCATTGCATCTCGCTGAAGGAGTTCGTATGGAAGGATTCTTATTGGAATCATCTCTCAGGAAGTTCATGAACCCTTTTCACATCTGTTAAAAATCCTTGCATTTTTTCCCTGTAATGCAAATGTGTATATTTCCGTAGATAGCCATCATTAATGATCTCTTTAACCCTTTGTTAAGAGATGCTTTTGGTTAGTTTTTCCAGAACACAGGAGTTGTATTTTTGGTGTGCAGATAACACAAATATCGGTCCTTTTTTTGATAAACACTCTTTTCTGCTCACAATAGGTTACATACTGTTGAAAACCTGGGACACCACTAAAGATTATACTTAACAATGGGGGAAAAAATGGGATCAAAATGAACTGGAAGCCCCACACTAAATATAGAATATAATCATAATCATGAATGGTCATTTTAAGATGATGTGTTATTGGAAACTATCAATTATGATATGTATGTAATGGTATATGTTTAATTTGTTCATACAATATGTGAAATTTTTAAGTAAGTGTCATGTAGACATTACCATACATGGAGACAATAATCAGCAGGCTATCCACCCCTGCTGCTGATTGGATTCAGTGCAGCTGCAGCCTTGTTAAAAACACTTGCGCATTGTTCGGTGCAGCAAACCCGATGAGGCCAAGGGTGAAACACATTTGCAATGTTTCAAATAAAGACTCAATAAAACAACAAGCAATTCAGCCTTCTTGTGTGCTGTGACTCTACATATTTACTATCAGTCTGATATTTCTTGCTATCACCTGCACCAAGCTACAACCACTGACAGTGCTGTGCACGGGGCATGTGCTTTTGAAGAGAATATAATAATTTTTTATTAGCTTTGGATGAAATTCTTGGTTCTGCAAGAGGAAGGACAAGCCCAAAAACTGGTGAAATTTATCTTGCAAAACTGACATGCATTTCATACTGCAGCTCATAATTTGGCGTTGTTCTCCGATTTGAACCACCTCTCCCTTTCCCCTGTAAGACAACTAAAACAACTCCTGTGTTTGATTTAGGAAAAGTGCTCATTAAGCAACTGTAGCTGCGTGATAGATGGATTCAGTTTGATGAATGTTTTCATTATGTTTCCCAAAAATCTGACGGGAGGAGGAACAAACAGGATCTTGGAATGCCCTCAAATCCTGTGGGAGAAGATATTCTTGATGCGGCTGGTTTCAGTGTTTCGGGTTCCCACTGAGTACTGACAGATTACTAATCTGTGTGAGCCAGTGTTGTTGCTTTAGTGTGGGTCTCTCTCAAGGAGAGGCACAGATAGTCCTGTTTGATCTAGCTGGGAAGAGAGAAAATTAGAGTGCTTAGAAAATCCTTGGTAAAGCGTCAGCAGCCTGCCACAATCTCTGTAGAAGTAGTACATCATGTGTCATATTCATTTTTGTTTCCTCAGCTAAGCAGAGCCTTCAAGGTTAAAATAAAAAGGTTGTTTTTTTTTTCAATCTCATCTTCAGAGAGAGGGAAAGGTTACACCTGTAACTGACAAAGGGAGCCAGATAGGCAGGCTTACTGTATGTAAGCATTCATCTGTCTGCAGCCTTTAACTTTCTTTGTAAAAACTTGACTGTTGTGTCTGTTTTATGTTTTCACTTCCTCTTACATCCCCGGTCTCAATGTCGCACACAAGCAAAGTCGGCCATTGTGTTTAAGCTCCACAGGGTGATCAAGTGCAAACAGTGGGTGTCTTTATAATGTACACTGAGCCATCATAGAGATATGAGTAAATGAGAAAGACTGCAGAGGACAATAGAGCTCTATGGGTAAGCAAAGACGGGGCTGGTGTCTGTTATTTCTGCCTCCCTGTAGGTTTGCATGTCTGCGACAAAAGAGAAAGGCCTCTTCCCATGTTTGCATGGTGTGTGCTTTCCCTGCTCACTGTTTGTGTACAATCTGCATGCATGCCTTTCAGCGATCAAACAATGCGGTCGTCTGTGTAGGAGTCACTCAGTCAGTTGATGCACTTCACGCCTGTCTGAGATTTGGATGTTTTCTCGTGTTCAGGCTCTTTTTGTTGCTCCTCCCTTCCTTCGACATACACTCATAATAAGGGAGATTAAAGGATGGGAGGAGTGTTGGAGGAGGGAGCTGAGATGGGGGGTCGCTTCTTCTTTTTTTCCTCTTAACTTCCATCACTGATCCGTCCTCTCTGTAGCACGTGGCGGTTCTCTCCCAAGGTTAGAGAGCAAAGTCCGTTCGAAGGGGAGGACGTCCAACTGTCTCTGCTGCTCCAATTTATCAGCTTGCCTTTAAGATTTACAGTCGCACAGTGGTCTACTCCTCTGCTTGAGAATCCACAGGCTGCTATGAAGAGTAAAGCACACACACATACATGGGCAGTGACATGCATACCACAGGCACTCCATCATGTCAGCATATATACAGTACATATGTGCACACTCTCAGGACATTTTTCTCTGAGAAATAGAGGGAACGCAGAGAGGACGAGTTGTGAAATATAGGGTAGAGCTGACCTTTTAAAACCTGAGCAAATAGGCTTGATTTCTCTCAAAATTACATGAAGAACACGGAGGCAATGAGCAACAAAGATGGCATGGCCCAAAAATTAGTAAGAAATTAGTGAAAAGTAAATTACCTGAAAATTATTTCAAAGAAAACAAACAAAAACAATAACACCGAAAAATTAATCAATTAAATTAAAAACAACAGCAACAACAAAAACAACAACAAAGAAATGGCCTGTTTTTTTTATTATAATAATTTTACAACATAATTTGGAATATGTAAATTATGATAACCATAAATGCAGTTTCTTTTTACCTAATATTTTTTTTACCTAGCTTTTTAAAAAACAAATGTCTAAATCTACTAATTTCTTGTAATTTGTGGATAACTTTCTTACCACGTTGCTCATTGCATTTTTTCCCCATTTAAAAAAAAAGAGAAGAAATGGCATCAATTTATTTAGGTTTCAAAGGATTACATACTAGTGATAGTCACTGAAAGCAGCACAAGAAAGTGATGTTGCTCTAGGGTTTAAAGGGTTAAATCAGGGATTGAACCAAGAGTGCAACACAAACAGCCAACATTTAAACAATTTCTCTGTAAATTTACAATGTTACAAGCCTGACCACAGCATTTTTCACAAAGTGTGAGAAAGCCACGAAAACATTTTTCAACCTTTGTCCTTCATCACACTCTGGATGGTTTGTAAGCCGGAGTAAATACGAGTAAATTCTGCACAATGTAGTCCACAAAGGCCTTGTAAGGAGTTTGGTTTTGGAAAGCCCCATAGCATGCTATCCATTTTCCCTCCTCTGCGCTCGCCAGCCCACTCCACCCGGCTATTATGGCGGGGTTGCTCTCCAGGGACCCCCAACACAGACGCGAGTTTGGAAACCCCAAGCATGCCGGACCGCCTGCATTTCAGTGGGGGAAAAAAAAAGGGGGAAGGAAAGGACGAAGAAAAGGAGAGAACAGCCTTGTTCCTGGCTGCATCTTCCTGAAGTCTGTGATTTCCATCCTCTGTGAACGTAAACAAACAAAGACATGAAAGAGGAAAACATGGGCAAAGTAGAGAGAAAAACAAGAGGAGGCGGAGAGAGAGACGAGGAGAAACAGTCAGCAGGCAAAACATATCTTGGCACAAAGCGTGAGATACAAGTCGCCAGCTCATTTACTGGTACCACTGCCAGACACTGAGACAAAAAACACATGCAGGCAACAAAAGCTGGCTTCCAGACACACCGGCACTGAGAGGACTGTCTATGAAACCTATGACACACATTGGTTAAAACTTGTACAACAGCTGCAGGACAAACAGTTATGATCTGGGGTCTGGGATCATGAGACAATGAAGACAAAAGGAAATCAGAGGAAACACATTTTAAGTGCTTTCTAGTCTTTGCTTTTCGCTTGTAAATTTCTGGGTATGTTTTTCGTCTTGTCACAGTCTGCTCTGCCTCTCTCCGGCTGCTGTGGGATTTTGTCCACTTGCTTTACCCCCACCTCCCTCTCCACCTGACCCCTCCTTATCAGCCTCATCACCTCCACCTGGTAATCCCAGCTGCTGTAAGTGTTTCTGCAGCTTATCTGATACATTCACCTGCCAGTCCACTCAACGCTCACCATTTCCCCACTCGAGCTCTGAACTATCACCTGTGAACGTGAGCTCACCTCAGTCTCTCTACGAACTCTGCTCCACCCCAGGACTGTTCCTACATACCTGCAGCCTGATTCTACTCACCTTTGCTCCATTCAACCTGCCAAAAGATTAAATAAAGGTTGTTACCGCCAACTCACCTGCTCTGTTGTGCTGCAATTGTGTCCTACCACACCCCGTTACACGTCTGGTGTATTTAAATTCTAAGTATCTAAATAAAACAGTTTAAGAGGGAAAAAGGACTTTTGTTTAATTTGCTGCTGTGATGGCCCTTCTTGCGTGATACCTTTTCTTGTGCTGTTTCACTTATCTTAGAAAAAAATACCCAAACTTGAGTAACTCATTTTAGCTTTATATGAACTTTAAAATTATTTTTGCACAAAACAAGGACTTTGTCACCTAATCGCTTACCACAGAATTATTTTAAGAAAAGATGGTTTTGTGGCAAGCATGGACAGACCATGACCATGCTGACAACTTGTTCAGTGTATATATGGACATGTAAGTACTGTAGTAAGATAGATTTGAACATGTCCCCTACAAATTTAACGGATACCTGGAATGTCATGTTTCCAATGTTGGACTTTCAGCACCTGAATGCACCAAGAAGGGAGGAACTTTAAATGTCTGCCCAACAGCTTGTAGGCCTGTAAAAGTTGAATTTTCAAATCATAATGAATTTCATGGAATAATCATGAGGTGAACTGCTTTTGTAGGATGACAGCTTAAGTATAGCAGCTATACATAGGCGTGAGATTCTATACCCCGTAATCACGCTGACGTAAAATCACACTGACGTCATATGTGTGTTCACTGTTAAGAATGAAAGTTCTTGTCAGCAAATGACAGCTTATGACATCCAGGCCCTGTGTTATAGAAACTGTTACATAACCAGGGCAGAACAAAATGTTACCATGTGAAAAGGCCTGTGTCAAAGGGGGGACCTGTGCAGAGAGCAGGACGTCAGACAGATTGATTAGGTGTCATGAGAGCAGGAGGAAGGAACTTTATGAGCTTTGTGCTCTAGTTTCTTTTTTTTCAGCAATGGTCACTATTACCTCTTTCAGTCTCCCACTGACTTCTCTTCTGTCTTTCGTCATGAATTTAGTGACAGAAAAAAGGAAGTTTGTGTTGATTGAGTAAAATCTCAAACACATTTTTTTTTTTAAATTCACTTTTCACATAAAATGTGCCATACTTGGGTTTCACTTTTTGTCCACAATCCCAGGCTTCCTGCTTGACCTTTGTGGAATTGTGGAGATTATCAGATTTTGCTTTCCTGTTCTTCAATATCCTCTACCGGGGAGCAATGGTTAACATATATTTACCAATCTAAGCCCATATGGAGCCATCTACAGCTCTGGGTAGACACAGAGACTCCCTGCAGAAAGAAAGGGAGGTTTCATTTAAAGCAATTTCCTTCTTTTCTTTCATTTTCTTTACTCCATTTTATCTCCCCCTGGTGCATACCATGGAAATGGTGTTTCCAGCTGCCAAAACTGGCCACAAAGTGCTTTCAAATCTGTGTCATATGGCCTGTCTGTGCTTTGCTCTCCCCACGGCCTCGCCACTTGAAAAACTGTGACATTTAGGCAGAACCCACTGGATGTACAACAACAACATGCAAGCTTTTTGTTAAGACAGATTAACGTATAAACACCGTTGATCTGCTTTCTGATCTTTACATATCTGTAATTCAGCTGTATGTAAATATTTACAGAAAGCTTCCTCCTATTCAGAAGATATCACATTCAGGACGCGAGACAAAAATCCCTCCCATGCATCAGATTTTGGCGGGTGGCCAATCATTGAAACTCTCGCTGTGGCAGGTGATCTTAAATAGGCTGATGTAGTGTTACAGGCTGCAAAAATAACTACAGCACTGGGTGGTGATGTACTGTGTTTATTTAATTTAAGAGAGGAATGCACAGAACTCTGAACCTGCATTCATTGATTTTTGGCCAGCTGGGAGCAACTAATCAAGCTGTAAACACAACATTGATATCACATCACTTTTTAAAGTTTTTATGTGAGAATGTGTCAGCATACAATTGCTTGTTTACATGGAGCAACATAAGCATTCATTTGAAGTTGTGTTACTGGCTACCTGATGAAGTAAAGTTCAATATTCTTTTAGCTCTGTTTTGTTCTCCACCAACTCTAGGGAAGTAATAAAGTAAAGTAAAGCAAGGTAAAGTAAGTAAAGTACTATTTGTGGTTATTTACCTGCTAAATTCTCCAATGTGTTCACCAGTTAGTCCCTAACTTTTGTGTGTTTTCTGTTTTGTACTGAACCAGTAATGTACAGAAATTTTATCTGGGCATTTTTTTGCTGAAAACATGCCTACTGCAACTGGAACTAAGGTTGATGCGAGCAGTTAGACCGAACCAAGTTAAAACAAAATAATCAGCTGAAAGATGATAAAACATTCATTTTAGTTGAGGAAATATGCAGAGTCAGATGATCATTTTCTGAGTTCATCAGTACAATCAGCACCTTTCATATTATACATGTGCTGCATTTCCACTGCGTGGTATGACAAGGCTCTACCACAGACTGTAAAAATAAAGAACACAATGGATATAATTTCTGCTGTCAAGTTGGACACTTTAACTTTGGGGTCTAGGGGGATTGACTCGCTTTTGGAGACAGCCTCAAGTGGCCACTTGAGGAATTGCAGTTTTTGGCACTTCAACATGTTTCAGACCCAGAGTTTGTGCTTAGGCTATACTCACATGACTCTTTTTTGGTTTCCATTAAGCAAAAGTTTTGAATAGTACCTGGTGCCTTTTTTTCACCTCAGTCAATGTTCCAAGCCAACTTAATTAAAACACTGCAGACCACTGATTGGCTGGAGAAAATGATCACTAGTACGGCACTGGACATCCTGCACAAACCCTCCATTTTTAAATAGCCAAGCTACCATCAAAAGCGAAAATTTTCACTAACTTCACCCCACTTTTAAAAGTGTATTAATTTAGGTGGAGAGGAAACACATATGGAAGAGGAAACAGTCCTCAACACAACATCGGAATCAATGGATACAGAATTGAAGTTACAGTCTCAGTGAATTAGTTAGTTAGTGTGTAAGAAACACAGCGATGGCAGAAGCTCCCGGAAAATGACCATTAACCCCATTGCAGGCAGCTCCCGGAAAGAAGCAACATTTTGCGGCAAAGAAAAGAAGCAATGTAAGAAGAAGCAAAAGTAGAGTAAATATTGGTGTGGCTTTCCAATGCCAGACAGCTCTTAGAGAGTAAAAGGATGCGGTTTGATGCTGAACTCTATTTCTTTTAGACTGGTAACTAACTATTTACCAAAACATATCTTTGGTGTAACTGATGACAAAACAGTCATTTAAAGAATGAAATACTGCCACTGTTCAGTTGGACTGGGTGGCTGGAAATTACAAAATGCACCTCTAAACAACAGCAGCCCAAAAAACTACACTTTACACTGTGTACACTACACATTAGTACAGATATTCCTTTTTTGGTCGCTCATGAAAGGATTGAGCAAGTGTTGAGTTGAGAAGATGTCACGGCAGTTTCACATGGCTTCGCAATGGTGATCAGCTGAGGATCCTGCCTACACCGGGAGGGTACTATTTGCAGTGGAAGACAAAATAAAGAAACGTGACCAAATGCCAAAAGTGAGTAGAATCAGGTCAAGTTAAGTTGAGTTGAACCATACAGTGTAAATGAGGCTAAGCCATACGAGCCATTGTTAGTGTAAAAATATGGAGTGGTGCAGTTATCACAGTAAATTCATAGATGAATGACAGTGATGATAGATTTCCAGATTTCATTTTCAGTAAGAAACCCTGGTGTTTCTGTGTTTTTCTTTGTCAGTTTCTATCTCTGATCCCTTCATTGAATTTCACTGGATGGACTCCAGACTTGTGACACAGCTTGTTTGTGTAGATGACTGTTACTTTCCTTGCAGGCCTGCTTCTTACACTGCACTGTGTGTTTTGCTTGGAATTACCTGAAGACCATCTTGTTACTGGCATAAAGCCCTTTGGATTACTGAAGGTGTTTGTCCAACAGAGAGTGTCAGACAGGGAAAAGCTGACATGGAAATTGTGGGTTTATGAAAGAGGGAGTGATCTGACATGCAAAACAAACAGCACTCTTCCTTCTTTTGTGAAATCCTGAAAGGAGGTTTCCCTGCAGAGTGCTCGCTTCAAATGGTCACTGGGTGAAGATCTAATCAAGCTGATTCTACATTTGTTGTTTTGATAAATGCAGTGCTAATGATGATGAGGGATTGAAAGTAAACATGTTGGATCATACAAGTTCTTCTACTTTAAACATTGCAGACAGGTCCTGCGCCCCTCATCCACAGATTGGTGTAAGGTTTCTGCCTCCCATCTGTCTGGCTGTGTGCCTCCCCCGCCCCTGCCTTCTTTTTCCCACTAATGCTTGTGTTCAATAAAAATGCACAGAGAAGTCCTTCTAACTCCTGCACTCAAGTAACCTGGTTTGACACATGCAAACACTGTTAGAGTAATCCAGTTTGGATAATACTTGATCATGAGTAACCCAATTAAGATGCCTGAGCTTCTCTGATGGTTAAATAAGTTAGTAAGAGAGAGTAATGGCTATCACGGCATCATCACTCTCTTCTAAACTTTTTTGGTGGCTTCCTGCCCTATCTGGGAATATTTTGGTCAGTTAATGTATTTACTCACTCATATAGTGATTGAGTGAGATTCACGTTTGTAAGTCTTCTGACCTCAGATCACTTTGGGCCTCTTTCATGGTTCGGTTACAAAGATAACAATAAAAAAAAAAGGGAAATCCTTTTTCATTCAACATTTGCATCAAGAATAGTTCAGCATTTTGGGGAATGCAGTAATTTGCTTTCTGATGGACAGGAAATGTTAGATGAGAAGACTATAATGCCACTCCTATATCTGTCTCTCAAATTCGAGGCTAAAGCCAGCAGCAAGTTAGTTTAGTTAAAAAGACTGGAAACAGGTGGAAACAGCTAACCTGCTTCTGTCCAACAAAAACAAATCTACCTGCCAACGCCTCTAAAGCTGAATAATTAATGGGCTGTATCTTGCTTGTTTAAACAATCTAATTGTGGTTTTTTTATAGAGGTGGATGGAATTTGTTGTTTTCGGACAGAGTCAGGCTAACAGTTTTCCCCATGGACTTATAAAAAGAATTGGATATAACCTTGGAGGCAGGGTCTATAAATGATGCTCAGTGCACATAAAGTCAAAAACGCTCCACTCTGCAGGTGTAAAATTATCCAGATCTTCTGCATTATTGGTCCATAAAGAATGTGCAGTAGTAGTACAGCAGGAGAAATAGGTTTGCATGTGCCTGTGTGGCATTTAAAAAAAAAACCCTGTATTTTAGGACCCTGATGATGCTTAGTTAAGAATTTGTCATGTTGCCAAGGTCAACTATTGCCCGTGGGGTCATTTAAGGTACTTTTACCTTACCTTTGACAGCCATCTTGAATTGATATCCACGCTAATGGGGAAAAACACCAGTTTTCATGACTTTTAAACCAGTAAACATACAAAGACAAGTGAACCCACTTTAACATATAATTTTGACACCAGGAATAAAATGTAAGGGGTCATTTACATGGTACAGCAACTCGTTGTTGGTAAAAAAGCAGGCAAATTACACATTTTAGGCCCCTAACAATATAAGTTCTGCTTTTTTGTTTTGCAATAGTTGCAATAGCCAAATGAAACTAGAGTCTTAACTAGTGGAGCCAGTCACCTCTGGTTTCCATCCTCTAACTTGAATGGGAATAATATGATTTATTGGTGCAACTTTTCTAGACTTTGAAAACGTTATTGGATTGAAATCCCAATCCCCAAGTCTAATGGCATTACATGATGGACCTGGAAGTTGAAGTTCAACATTTTGGCCACTATGTCAAATTGGCATCAAAGTCCAGTGAACTTCCTGGGACCTGGTTTTCCCTTGTTCCCAGTCTTTTGTGCAAAGCTAAGCAAATCAGTTTCAGATTGTAGCTTCATATTTAAGTAAGAATAGTACAAATCTTCCATCTATCCACCAGAAAGCAAACATGTGCATTTCCCAAAACATCAGACTGTTCCCTTAAATGTATGCAAACAATCATGTACTTTAAAGGGAAAATCCTTATACATACACATGAATACACCATGCAAAAATAGGGCGATGTTTACCACAATTCAAAGGGGTTATCTGTAATGCAGGAAGTGCGTGTGTAATGAAGGAAGCCATAACTAAAAGATAAACACACCACACCTCGTACTGTCTTGTCCTGTCAGATCCTGTCTCACTCTGCTTGTCGCTGCTGCAAAAGGAGTGGCAGACTTTTTAAATCTATCAGGCTTATGTTTTATTGTCCTGAAAACATAAAATCTGTTGCAGGCATGGGAATTCTACATCCATATGCAAACTGCTAAGAACCACCATGAATTTGGGTGTGATTAATGTACACAATTAATACAATTTCAGCTTGTGTGCACAGGAGAAAGATGCACTAACTGACACTCCTTGAGCACACCTATGAGCACTTTATGTTAGGATTTCTGAAAGGTAATGTCTGATGAAACTATGCGTCAGGTCAGCTTTACCTTTCACTCCCACACATAGAAGTGCATTACCACTATCTGGTGCAGGCATGTGGAGACGCACAGAAAGAAAGTGAGAAAGACGCAGCATAGTGTGTTTACTTTATCAGCTCGTCGTGGCACAGCCCGAACAAAAGGCCACGTTTTTTTGCCGCACAATACTCCTTGCAGGTTATTTCTGGTGCCCCGGTGGTGGAGAAGGATGAAAGACCAGCCACAAAGGAAAGAATGTGGTTCCTGTTGTGGTCTTAGGGGGTCATGGGCAAGTAGATGTGGGGGTGGGGTGTCTGCCTTTTCACATTGGGTGGCCCCTGGGGTGCATGAGTCAAGGTTTGCTGTGGGAGGAGGGGTGAAGTGAGGGGAAAATGGGTGTTTATAGGCAGGAGCTGAAGGGGTCAGAGAGATGAGTTATGATGTGAGAACGTGACGATACAAAAGATGTCATCCTGGTACAACACGATCAAAGAAAGCAGTGTTTTACGGAATGAAGACAGTCAAGCTTTCGCTGACGTTGTTTAAAACTGACACAAAACTGTGTCAGTTTCGACAATTACCCTTAGGGAATGTCTTGGCCTCAGATAGAACAACGAAACAAACACTGACAGGGGAGACACATGACATGCAAATCCCTGTGGTAAATTTGTCTTCACAACTTGTATGTGTGTACAGCAGATGAGTGTGAGAGAGACAGTATGTACTCACTTCTGTGAATGTTTACTGTGTTAATATCATGTGCTGCAACACTTCCACGACATTACACACATCTAAGATCCTGTTACCACATAATATATGCATGATAGCCTGGCACTGCGTGAATGTTTTTCTAGCAGTCTGTGTGTACATGCTTCACTTTTGGCAGACTGCCATAACTGCCGTCGAAAAACGTTGCCACAGAATCTAGTTCTTCCACTGTCTGCCTGTCTGGATGTCTGTGTTGACTACAGAGCTGTCATCATCACCGTGTATTTATTGTTTCTGATCATCTATCTGCACATGCAGTTGGATTGACGCCAATCAAAACACAAAATATTTCAGATAGAATGAAGATTTTAAAGGTCCAGTGTGTAGTATTTAGGGGGACATATTGGCAGAAATGGAATATGATACAATAAGTATGTTTTTTGTTAAGTGTATATGTTAACCTGAAAATAAGAACTGTCATATTTTGTTACCTGAGAATGAGTCGTTTATATCTACATACGGAGTTATTTCCACCAAGAGTCCAGTTGAGTTGAGCTCAGTTCCAAACACATTAGAAATGTTAAACCAGTATGAACTGAAAGGAGCAGTGAGCAACAACAACTTTGGAAAAACATTCACATTTTCGGATTTCCTTCAGCCACCATACATAGCAGCATCTCTGCAATATAACAGGGTTAGCATAACACTGATTTGTAACATGAAACTGTTTTATTCCATGTTTTTATTGGCTTTAACCACTGGATCTGGTTGATTTTAAGAAGAAGAGACCTCTATCATAAATTTAGATTCCGCACACTTGAGGAGTTCACACCCATGGCACATGGGAAAAGTTTCAGCTGGTTGCAATCTGTGGTTCTCACCACTAGATGCCACTAAATCCTACACGCTGTTCTTTTAAAAGCTCAGAAAGCATCCATCTAAATGGGCACAAAAGAACACATTCACTCAGGGAAGTGACCCAAACCTACCTTTTGAGTCTCCTTTGTGCACCTATTTTTGTTCATATTGTTGACATGTATTCAAATATGTCATGCAAATGTCAAAGAATCTTTTGAGATGATTATTGTGCCAGCAGAAATTAGAAACAAAACAATCATTTTTAACTTTATGTCTCTTTCTAACATTCCCCACTCTCCCTTTTCTGTGCTCCATGTGGTTGCGTGTGTGCAGTCTAATTGGCAGAGTGGTCTGGGACCCTGTGGCTGCTTGCCTAGAAGACTGGCACAACAACACAGGAAGGCAACACTTATCTGAAAGGGAGGAGGACACAGCAGACAAGTTGAGAGCTGTGCAGGATTTCTCATAAAATGTATTTAAATGAAGGTGATCTCTGCTGAATCACAAATCTAAAGGAATGAAAACATATTAGTGCAGTAGAGGAAAGCATGTGGGAGAGTGAGAGCGAGGCACTGGTGTGTAAAGTCCTGAGGATGTTTGGAGTTTACACTGACCGACGGGTTTACTGATTTGTGTGTTTGTTTTCCTGTGATGACACGCACAGAGCTTTGCTGATGTGTGTCATCCAGAGTACAGCTGAATCTAAAGTGACAATGTGAACTTGAAATACCAAAAAACAAGTTGACTGCAGTCTCAGCAGCATTTTTGGGCTACAATTTTTTTCCTTTTCTTGCAACTAAAAACAGATTATTCACACACACCCAGTCTTGTAGTGCTCTAGATTAGTCTTGCTCTTGAGACCGGTCTCAAACCACTTTCTTTCTGCCTTTTCACAAAAAGATCATGCTATAGGGCACCAACAAAGTCCCTTTTTTATGCCTTCTTTGCATTTTTGCTCAGAACCAAACAATGGTGGCAGTGTAAAATGGGCTTCTAAAGGTCTCAGCCTCATCTCGGACTTGACTGCACTTTTACTTGGTCTTGTCTTGGACTCAGGTGAAGAGGTCTTGATTTTATTTCAAGACTGGTTAAGATCACAAGTGCGAGGACATTGCTAAATTGCAAGTGCAAAAAAGGACTGTTGAATAAAGATGGCTAGGTCGATTTCAGCTCATGGTACACTTATACAATCACACATATAAACATGGCAATGAAAGAGGTGAATGAATGGGAATCTTTATTTGTCTACTATGGGTGTTTCCATGGAAATGTGGATCTTTATGATAATTTGAGGAGTGCCGGTTTGCATGTTTAACTTTTTTTGTCATGCAGTGTGGGACTTGCATTGGTCTGGACTTGGCTGTGACTTGGTCTAAGTTTGGGTGGTCTTGACTACAGCAGTGCATCCACCAAAGCAAAACCTTCTGAGGTAATTTAACTCTTAAACTGACCCAGAATCAACACAGTACATTAATATATATCAGAATTACTGTTTTTTTTTTTTTTTTTTTGCTGAGATAGCTCTGGGGCAAGAGTCTTTAAAAGTATGAAATCAACTCCGCTGGTTTATCAATATTAATTTCGCTCTGTTGTGTCCCACAGGGCTCACTCTGGGTGATGTCGGTGATTAAACAAAAATAAAGCAATCTCTGCTGGAAATGATTTATTATAATGATGATTTAGACTATAAATCACACTGATATAATCTGTTTTAATAACTTATGTATGTAACTAATGCAGCGTGGGATTATAATTAAATGTTAGAGGCTGGGTTTTATAAGATGTTCACAACCAGACCTGCTGTTTTTGAGCGCCATGTGAATGCTGGCCCATGGTTTGAGTGGATGACACTGTCTCATGCCGGCCAACTTCAACACTCCCTCTTCAGACAAGTTTGATAAATCTGAACTTCCAGTGAGCTCCTCTGAGATAAGAAAACCTGTTGAATTGCTTTGTCTTGTGCAAGTTTTTGTCCTGTCAAAACATCAGCAGACAGATGGATTCTGTTGATGTCACCCTAAATAATGAAAATGCAGACATGTTAATGGGAAAAACAGTTTTCTCCTGAAGCCATGCACAAGATCCACATGACATATTGAGAGCATTACATTCGGCATCAGTTTGTTTGTTTCTCCAAGATTTCAGCTCTGTGTATGTTCTATCGATCCAGTACATACAGTCTTTTGTCAAGTCAGTTTTCAACTCAGTAGGTAACTTTTATGAAAAAATAACTTTTGTCATATATGCTGCATCTGTCACAACATCCTGACAGTAGTATTTGACACAGATTATCTCTAAAAAATATCCTGTTCTCCAGGCTCCTCCTAGTGCTCCTAATAACTTCATAAGCATCCACCACAGCTAAATGAAAATAACCAATCAGAGCCAGGAGGAGTATTGTTTTACTCTACTCAGTCTCCAGTGACATGAAAACAAGCTTTTTGTGGCCGCGCTTATTCTGTTTAGTTGTCTTTGCAGTGTTTAAGGCAGCGCAGTGTGTGCACATGCATTGACTGACACTGTGTTAGAGAGTCAGGCACAATGGATTCCTGAAAATGCCATTTTGGAGCGCCGGGAGGAGCCAGAGTACAATTATTTTCTCAGAGATTTTATGTCTAATATCTTTCTTTCTTTTTATATTTCATACTTGTGGTGGTAATTTTTTGTTTTGCTTTTAAATGTCCTCTTAGAATGTGTTTCTTTTATATTTCATCTTTATGCTTTTGAAGTTATATAGAGAGCACTTTGTATTGCTTTGTTGTTGAAATGTGCTATATAAACAAACAAGCCTTGCATTGCTTAATGTACTACTGTCAGGAAATACTGACAGATTTAGAAAATATGACAGGAAGTTTTTTTTTATATATATATATAAAAGTGACCCACTGTAGCTCTAAGGGGCTTTACTTTCCCTAAATTAACCCTTTAATAGGAAAAAGAAAATGAGGAAACTTTACGAAAAGCACAGAGGAGCGAGCTCTTTTCCAGGATCAACAGACATGGCATAGAAGACATGTGAGCGGAATAGACCAAAATAGAAAATTTTCAATATGGAAAAAACAAGTTGATAATATCATAGATAGATTTTATACCAATCCTCTTCACCATGGAGACCTGGATAGATAAGAGTCCACACAAACACATACAAAAGGGGTAATTAACACAAGGGAGAGAGAAGCAAGAGGTGGCTGCATCTTCATGAGGACCAGATCCAAAAATGTATGGAAATGAGGAACCAACAGGAGAGAAAGAGGTCCCAGGATGGCCGATTGTCCAGCACAGAGAGGCGATGAAAGATGACTTGAAAGAGAGGACGGAGAGGAGAAGTGAGGAAGGGAGAGTCAGCAGGGCCCTCTTTTTCCTTAAGGGTCTCTCTACCTGTTTACATCATGTGCATAAACAGTACTGGAATAATAAGACTCCGAACTAAACTGGGTCCCTCCAAATTCCCATTTGGACCATAAACTGACTTTAAATAAGAATGACAAAGAGACTGATCTCAGTCCATTTCAAATCCCCCTGAGCATCAGGTAATCTAATACAGAGATGGAACATCAGGTTTCTCTCCTCTTTATTAATCCCCAAAGATTAACTTTCACTGAGTAAAGTGGTTACACCGATTACTTGAAAACGCTGTTTAAACTGAACAAGCAGATTGCTTTTAAATTCCTGACTTGGTGAAATAATCTCAGCTAATCAGCTGGTCTTCTCCTGCAGGGTTTGTATACATACTGGAGGTAATTGAGAGAGCAAAGCAGCAAGGCATAAACAGGTTTGGGCAAGGCAGCACATTACTATTTATGTAGCGAACCAAAGCTTTTGCATCTGGCCTTGAACAAATAAAACACATATTACAAATTGCCTTCAAGTGCAATGTTAATGCACATAGAAAACACAATATATTTACTGCGAGGGGTATTACATCCCTTCCTGGGAGCCATTCTGTTGCACTGCAGTAAAAAGCCATCTACTGTAGATGCCTATCTGGCAGAAGGACAGGAAATTCGAGAAGCCATAACCAAACCAATAAGCCCAGCAATGATTATTCAACACGCCGGCCGGGAGGCAGCTGTCAGGGATACGTAGTCAAACACTCCCCACGGCTTTGAACCTCAGCAGAGCTTTTGTGGGAGAAGATAGATGGAGCTGGGTGGAGAGCTGCTCTGACTTCAGCATGACAGCTGTGTGTGTGTGTGTGTGTGTGTGTGTGTGTGTGTGTGTGTGTGTGTGTGTGTACAACAATATGGCAGTTAACCTTCCTGCATCTACCAGCCGAAATGACCCAGAATAAACTGCTAATGTTTACCAAAGACAGGTGACGGAGTGAATATGTGTGTGTGTTTACGTATATCCTTTGATAACCCCTTCCTGACCTTTCTATCAGGGGCTCATCCTCTAATAGTCCTTGTCAGGGGCCACTAATCATTTCACAGACTGTTGCACAACACCTTCCACTGGCTTCAAGGAACAAACTGTGCTGCCAATAACACTCATGCTTAATAAAGGCATCCAGCGGCCTCTCTGTGCCACTCACACACGCACATGCACAAGTATACAAGCCGCCACATGTTTTAGTAATATTTGGGCTTGGAGAGTTTTATGACCATGAGTAACACAGAGCATGTAAAGGCTAAATCCAGTGACCAAAATAATAAAGCCCATCATAAAAATCATGTAATTTGTGGGGAAACACCACAGCAAGCTCACTCTGTAGCACCTCATTACAGCACAGAGCCAGCAGATGGCACCATTTTCCTGTTATATGTGCAGAGGTGATGAGTTCAACGCTCAGTCCAGAGGTTTCATTTTGTTTACCTCAAGTGCTTGTTTACCTCAAAACACATCACAGCCAGATTTAAGTAATGTTGCACAATGACTCTCCCTCAGTAGTTTTTGTGTGAGTTTTTGTGTTCTTAAAATAAAAGGATACTATGTGGTATTTATGTGTGTCGCATTGCTGCGCTGGACATCACATGGAAATGTAATTTAATTAAGCTTGTACCATTTATCAGTTAATCATAGACACATGCAGACCTCCAGGGAAACTCAGCTGATGAATGTTCAGGGTGAGATCTCTGAGGTCAGTGCTCCCTCTTCTGACAGAAAATGACAGTTCACTCTACTTTCTAAATAATGTGACTAAAACAATGGAATAGTATAGAGTATTTATTTATTCAAGTCTGATATTGCTGAAATGGCTCCAATGACATCAAACAACAAATAAAATGTAATGTCACTCTCCCCTGTGCCATAATCCAACGCATGAACCAGCAGGGGATAAAAGGGTTAAAGTAACAAATTACATTTGATCTCATTACTGTACACCTTATTTTGTGGTATACTTTTCAGTAATTTTACTTGATTTTCTTCTCATGTATTGCTTTTTTTTTAAAATCGTGTATTTATTCATGTATTGCACTTCGGTACAATTCAAATCACATCCATTATATAGAGTTGTTTAAAACAATCATGATGAGCTGTCAACATCATTGCCAACATCATTTTCTTCTTTTTTTTGTCTTTTTTTAAACGTTGCATCTTTAACAGCGATTCAATGCACCACCCTGTAAGCAAGTTAATGGGGAGCACCACCTAAATTGGGAATTCCAGAATGTAATTTTCATGGCCTAAGAGAGTGTAATCATTATGTGTGGTCATGGGCTACTCTCTCAAACTGTTTAGGGAGGAGTTCCAGACTTTAAACTTGAAAACATCAAAATTGGAGTTTAGGCAGATAAAGGAGGGTAGTTCCCCTTTAAGTGACCCAAATCAAACACACCCACTGAGTTGAGTGACAGGTGGTCACCAGGTGCGCGCTTGACATAGCTAACATGCTAAATGCTAAGTGTCTCATCATGGTGGATCCTTCAGGTGTGTTTAACTTTTACCTTCAGTGAGAAGTTGCAGGATGACTGTGGAGCCTTATTCACCTCAAACTGTGGAGCTCGTCTGGGACAGAGGGGCTGAGTGGACTGTTTATATCATCCATGCAGAATGGATAAACAGTGAAGCTGAACCTGGAGCAGATTGAGGAGGACTTCATGGTGCTGGGGATTCACACAATGACGTCCAGACAGGTAAGTGGGCCTGGACTAACACACTCACTGTGATGGTTGACCTCAGTTGTTTGCATGTATTTGCCCTGCAAGTTGTGTGAAAACTGTGCAGCTCTCTTTTTGCTGTGTGCTGCTGCAGCTGCTGTGGAGTTTTTGTATATCTGTGAGCTGTGTGTTTTATTGCGATGCTTTATTAAGCCAATAAGAAGTGACAGATTATTTAATTTCTGTAATTTAATAATGCTTGTTTCACCCGCCGTGGTGTCCGCTGTTATTCTCTTTTCTGGTTGATAATTCAGGGGAAGGCTGTCGTATAATTGATGAGCTGTGTGCACAGGCTGCAGTGTGTCTGTAGATAATGACTATTTTGTTTGCTTGGGTGATGTTTAATCTATATGTTGACTTGTTAATGCACTTTATTTTGTAGCCTAGAAGTGTTTTTACTTGGTCTTTCATATATCATCATCACATGTGACTCAAAGCTCCTTTTTCCCTTTTAACATTACAACAAAGTAACCTTTACACAGAGCGCCTTATAACTGACCAACATTTTACTTTATTTTTACCCAAGAAATTTTACTTGTATTTGACAGTTTTACTTGAGAATAATTTTCTAATTCTCTTTCCAACCCTGAATCTGCCAAAAAATATGATTTGTTTTACACAACATGACACGCTTCAGGCTGCAAAAATCCCTCCACATCTAACATCTCACTTATCTGTCTAGCCACACAGATAGTTTTGGTTTTGCTTGTTCAGTTTTTGAGAATGATATCTTGAAGATGGCCTGTGGCTCAATTTGTTGATTTAAAAACAACTTTAAATGCTATGAGCACTGCTGACTGGATTCAGTATCCACCTTGACTGTATTGAGGTGGAGGTAAATATATGAGGTACTATAGGTTCCTTCATGCGTCTGTTGTTGTTATTCCAGGATGGTGTGTCAATTTCAGCTTGTTAAATGCCTCATGTGATTTCAAAATACACTTCTGTTCTCACAGGAAATGTACAGTTTCTGCTTTTTGCTTGAATAGTATTTTGCAAAGCGCACTCTATATGTTTTTAGGTTTATTTTCCTTATTAGCTAACTAAAGCATGTGGTTTAGGAAGAGACATCATGGTTTAGCTTTAAATGCACACAGGAAGCAGTTTTTTTACCCATCTGACACCCCTCTCCCCCTCCCTCTCCCTACTTAACTTTCTCTTTTATATAAAAGTAGCTGTTGCCAGTTTTACAAACTACTTCATCCAGTGCATATCATGTGGCCGTGAATGATACCTTTTTGTATCGAGGTCTGACGGCAGCATCATTGACAAAGCGGCAGTATTTGATGAGTTAGGAGTACGACCCGCAGGCCAGATCTGGCTTATGCACAATGTGCTTGAAGGCCCGCTGACTACTTTTTTTTTAAATTTGCAATGATTTGTTTATCCACAAAGCGTCAAGGGAGGATCCCCCAGACCTGCAGACCGAGGTCTGGACTAAGTCTAAGAATGTCCTCAAATCCTAGAAACGCCTCTGCGTACACCTGACTTGTGCAGGGCTGCTGTAACAGGATTTGCCTCTTAGCAAAGATAAGTGAGGAGGGCAAATGGACAGATGTATTTGCCTCTATCTTTTAATATTTAATTATATCTCATACATATTATTGTCATTATGTGTCTTTTGCCTTCTGTTATTTTGCAAAAGCAGGCAACGCAAGTGGAGTATCCCTGCTCTAAATTATCTGGACTGAATTGTCCTTTGTGATCCTCATGCATAAATGTTTGAAATTTACGCTGCACTGATTTTAATGGGGTTAGATGAAATCAGCAAAACAGCTCGCCATATGTGCGGAAAAGTATGATTCAGCATTCTGTTGTGTTACGTTAACTGAGACAAACTGGACTAAACAGTTTTTCTACACAATCCAAAATAAAATGATTTGCTTTAGATAACTGAAAACTACTGGCGAAAACTGCCTACAGCCAACTAAACCTTACTGGCCCATCACTTTTAATTAAAGGCATGGCCAGTAATTGATGAATAACTTAATGTTTGCCATAAATGGATTAATAGTGGAGAGGAGATTGGAGTAAAATGGAGCAAACCCCCCTGAGAGCGCTCTCTCTGTGTCCCAGAGGTCTTATCAGTTGCCCTCCATGTCCCTTATACGGCCTTATTTGCTACCGACTGTCAGCTAGCCAGATAGATAGAGGTCTAATAGAGAGGCCTGCTCTGTTAAGTGATTGAGCTGTAAATACAGATTGACCTGAACTAAGACTCTCATCATCTGTAAACTCATTCAACACTCTGCGTCCTTTCTCCCCTGGTGTCTGGGAAAGTCTGAATCATTTCCATCACTGATCATGAGAGGGGAGTGAGGGAGCCACAGGCCGCAGTATATATAGATGAATGTGTGTGTTTATGCGAGAGGGTGCTGGAGCGTCAAACGACAGCCCCCCGAGATGATCTCTCCATCAGCCCCACAGAGAGTGGAGATTGTCCCAGAGAGAATTTATGGAAATAGTCATAAAACGTGAAGACTTCAGTAATGGGATATGTCGATAAAACCCACAGCGGCACAATCTACGGCAGTTTACTGAGGAGATGAGTGGCCCGGCTGTTAGACAACTCAAATCTAATTTTCTCAATAAAGGCCTGTAAGTCAACAACCCTAAAGCTTCCATAAATCATAATATACGACAGATTCATCAAGAGCATATTTATTGTTATGGCAGCGTGCCACTGCAGCATTAATCCCATCACTATGTGAGCTCTAATGGCAAAATTAGCCGTTTTCCTTCTGTAATGTGAACCATCTCTGCAATTAGGCTATTCAAGACTTCAGGTTTAATGCAAGTTTTAATTTTTTAAAGATATCAGGTTATTCTAACAAAATTTAGTTATGATAATTAAAAGAAAAAGTCTCAGTGAAGGCATGTATAGTTTTCATTGCAATTGTTTTGGATTTAGTTGGTCATTGCCTTTACCCCCATGTTTTTGGAAGAAATTAAACCAATTTGCTCAGGTTTCAAATAGCTTGTGAGAGGCATCTGATGTCGGTTTTAAAGGGTTAATTAGATTGTCAGGGATGCCTTTTCAGGCATAATTATACCATAAGTATGGCAAATTTTGTCCTGCCTCTGAGTCAAACACGGTGAAATTTTCAGAAGTATTTCAGCAGTGACTTTCTCTGGGTGCTTTATTCCCTGTTCTGTACTGTAGTGTGAAATCTCTAAGTTTAAAGCGATGACAGTGCGTTTTAATTTCTAGTCATATCTTATTAAAAGCAGGTAATGACCCGCTGCTCACCCCAGATGATCCCAAGATCAACTTGGTGTAATTATTGGTGATTTTACAAGAGGCCATTTAAGTATTTAGTGAAGAATTCTTAATGTGTATTGACTTCTTAAAATCTATAAAGTCTTTCACCTATTTTAATAGCATTTATTCATATCAGTACTTTTGGATTTTATTTGAATCAGAACTGTATGAACCGCAGTGACTCACATGTTTTAAACTTAGGAGGTACCAGAAAATACCCCCCCCCCCCTCACTGCTGGAAGCTCCACATGAGCAGTGATGCCTGCAGAGCCAGACAGCCAGGACGGACGGACGCCTTATGAAAGCCCAGCGACTCCTCCCCCTGGGGGAAGGAGAGGACCCACACCGTTTTACTAGCACAGAAGGGCAATAAGTGCTAAAGGAAAACAATTATACCCCAATCATTTCTGATTCTCTGGCAGTCATGGGACAACGCAGGCTTGAGGATGAAGGTTACAGGACAGCAGAGGGCAACTATGAACAGTGAACGATATGTTCTGCATTTACAAACGAAACTTACAAACAGAAATATCTAATTACAAGTGAAGCTTAATATGAGCCGCTTTGCTGGGAACAAATATTGCTCCATATGATAAAAAATGGTAGATATAAATTTGTTCTGTGGAAGTTAAATGTGTGCATTTTTCTGAAATATTAACTTTGAGAGCCTGTCCCCTTGTTATGTTGTTGGCATGTTTTGGGTATCTCCTCTCTGTTAAATCTGTTCCCTGGGAGGGTTAGTTCATCTAAATGACCGAATTAAATCCACATAGCTAATTCCCGGCCAGGTTGCCACAAGAAAATGTGGACATTGTACATGCAAACCACAAATACCCTAAGTTTGCACATTTTATATGTATCATATTGATGTTTCTAAAGTGACGTCGTGTACAGTATGAGGATGAGCCTTCTAGGCACCAAATGTGGGTGTTTTTTAGGGATCTATCGCTATTTTCACTCCATATAGTTGTATAGTTGCTCTTTTCCAGCAGCTTTTCAGCACCCAAACATGGGTGTTTTTGTGACCTGTTGAGTTTGAGTTATTGAGAGATAGTGCCACTAAAAGATTTCTTTTTTTTTTTACCAAGACATCCCTGCATTTCCCATCAGGATGATGGCATGAGAAGCAGGTGTTTATTAGGGATTGTGCCCCCCAAATGAGGTATTATATGTTAAAACATGATGTTTTTCTTATAACACCCAAAGATATATATATATATATATATATATATATATATATATATATATATGAAGTTTGTAGATACATATAATGCCAACATTTTAATGTACCTACTGAGTTGAAATTGCATCTGGGTTAGGAGAGAAATTGTGGGGGGGTTTCAAAATTTGGGTGAATTAACCCTTTAAAAAAAGTAATTTAAGGAGGTTGGGAGAAATCAGCTCAACTGCTACCCACATGTGGCAGTGCATTTATAAAAATGTTGTGGCTAATTTTAAGAAATTTAGGGTTTATGAAGAGCGTGTTGGATCTCAGTCATCCGCATCCTCAGGGCTGAAATTCCTGTTTACCGCGCAGGGTTAAAGTACACACAGCTGAGCTGTCGCCTCAACATATTTAGGTCTTTATTTGAGTTGGTGGTCGTGCTCAGTGTCAGAAGTGAAGCTGCTCTGGGGAATCTTGAGCCTGGATCAACAGTAATCCTCCTCCCATGGAGGTCACAGTCTAGTTATGGGAGGCAAAAGGTTCCCTCCGCTGTTTTCAGTCCAACTTCCATTAGCAATCTGTTAGCCGCAGTCCATTGAGAGGGAGGAGTGGAGCGCGCGCTCCTGGGAGCACACAAACATACAAAGACACACACACACATGCTCACGGCACAGACCTTGTTTGATGAAAAAGAACAATTAAGGGAGAAATGAGGGAGAATCATCAGGGGAAATGGCTGATGAAGACTTTATTGATTAGAGCAGCTCCACTGATCCAGCTCTCACTGTAGCAATTACCGCCAGCCGCCTGCCGCTAGTGGGGGCCTCATGGTGTGGGGCCCCATTGGAAGACAGGAGGAGAGGAAGCATTTTTGGACTATATTTGACAGATAGCAACATTATCCTTTAATTTTAGAAACAGAACAATATCACTAGGTTTTTCATAGCATTTTTTATATTGAATAATCTGGGGAACATGGGGAAAAAGGCAACAATCAACTTGGTAAGAAATGTTCCACAAACTGCAAGAAATTAGTAGATTTAGAAAATTATTTTAAAAACGCCAGGGGGGAAAATGTCTTGGTAATGTCATAACTACATATTTAAAATTATGTCACAAAATGATTGTACAGTTTAAGCATCTTTTTCAAGTCAAGGCCTTTTTAAAAACTTTTACTAGTTTTCAGGCAATTTTCTCATTTCTTGTTTTTGTTGCTCATTGCCTTCTTTCCATGATTTTAAAAAAATCAAGCCAATTTGCTCAGGTTTCTAAGGGTTAATACCATTTTCTTATACCAAATAGCTAGAGTACTGGTTTTAATGTACCTCTGTACTCAGGGGAAGACTTGGGCTGATTCCTGCTCTGGTGGATGGCAGACAGTGTATGTTGTAGGTCATGCCCCTCATTATCATAACTAATTCTCTGTCCCTTTATTCCACCACATTTACCAAAACCCTTTACTTGCATATTATACACATGCTGCAGAGTGAGCTGGAATCTGCATAAGACAGCGCAGAATCAGGCGCTATCTTCCTCTTTTTGTCTCTCTCTTACACTCACACATTCTAAAACCAATGATTCATTCAAATCCCTCGTGAATAAAGCAATAAAGTCTTATTGGGGCACATCTGAGTCTACAAACCTACCGCAGAGGCCAGTCTGATCATTTCCATTCGTTTGTTTGCTCAGCTAAGACAGCTTTGTATTTGTATTTAAATCAGACTCTTGTCTCGTCTTAGACCAAAGACGCTGTCAGGCTATTGATGTGTATTTACTTATCAATGCAGTTGTTTAGATTGCAGACATGCATATGTGGTAGTTTAAAATGGGGTCCTCTTTCACCATACTGAAAAATCATATGTAGTTGAAATGCACAAGACGGCATCATTGTGTCACATGATCTTGTCATCATGCACTGGAAAGCCAGTGGATGTGTTGGATTGGAGTACAGGTCTCTATCACTGTGGCTGAGGTTTGAAGATCAGAGGCCAGATGAGATGACCTTGGGAGAACCGTCATCTAATTGGAGGTGAAGGGCCAAGATTTAAATTGGAAATGTGACCTGGTGTTCCTCAAACAATATGAGGGGGGTGTTCACAAAAACATTAAACTGACCCAAACAAAATGTAATAAGCTAAAATTAAGATAACAATAATAATAAGACTAGAAGTGAAAAAAATATGTTATTTTTTTAATGTAAATGATAGAAAAATATGGGCAGAGACTATCTGGTTTACTTTCCAGTACACTGAAGATAGGTTTGTATGATATGAGCAAATTTTACTTGTTTATCAAAAGGGAAAGCAATACCATGTGCCAAATGTGCCTTTACCATTACCATTATGGGATGGCTTTGGCTCAGGAGAAAGAGTGGGTTGTCCACTTATCGAAATATTGGTGGTTCGAACCCCAGCTCCTCCAGTCCACATGTCGAATCATCCTCAGGCAAGATACTGAACCCCAAATGTGTGAGTGCCTGTGAGTGTTCAACTGAGTAGCACAAGGCACCTTGTATGGTAGCAGGCCAGCCACTGGGAATTTTGGGCAGGAGAACAAAGTTTTTCAGAGTGAATCTCTCATCCACACCCATTTCGGTGTGTAAAAAAATGATCTGATTATCTGAAGCACCCACCCTCTCCCTTCACCAAAATTTAGTGCAAATTTGCAGCAGCATTTAGCTCCCTTCCTGACAAAAAGCATAACATGGTTGGTATCAATGCATGTCGTTGTCTAATTTAATATGATTTCTGAGTCTTCTGGCTAGCTTTAAAACTGAACCCACTACAGCAGGTTTTACTTGGCAACTTTAGTTTGCTTAACACCACCAGATTTTGGCTGAGGATGTGAATTGAGCTGCTGATTTTGCTCTGATATATTCCAAAAATGCCACAGAGCTGCAGCATGTTTAGCATGCAAGTACTGTTCAGGTAGAATTTAACACAATGACCAACTTAATTATTTCCCAGATTTAGTTTTGGTTATCAGCATCCCTAAATATATGTAGAAATGCAGGAAATGGGATTTAAATCGCTTTCTTTTTTCATGGGGGAGGACCCCCAGTGCCTCTTTTTCATTGTGTCCCATCTCACTTCCCAAATCAAAGTTACGCCCCTAAGCAGAGGACAGGGTCTCTTCAGGAACATAGACACTTAGAAGATTGAAATGTATTACTTTTGTATGAGTCTATCTATTGTTTTTATAAAGTAAAATCCTGCATAGCATACCTTCAGATAAATATATCTTAAGAAAAATGCCACCTCTTCTGGACTATAAACTAAAAAAAAATCAATTTTAAAAATAAAACAACTTAATTCATAAACAAACCTGAATTTAAAAAAGAAAATGTCGCTCAGTAGTAAAGCGTGCCCCTCTGTTGGTCTTTAATATCATAATTTCAGGGTGGGTTTGGGTGAAAAGAAACCAGTCCTCCCAGTAGCATTTACCATCACAGAGCCCCTGCACTTGCATTCTGCAGCTCACTAACTACAGCCTCACAGTTTCACAACCTGGTGGACCATTTGGCAAGGGCACAGAAACAAAAAAGATAATGGTCAATGGAGAAATATAAAGGGACAAACACAATCTGTTTCTGCACTAGATGGAGATGAATGGGGCATAATCCATTGCCTTCCATCACACCTACCCAGCCTGCACCGAGGCTGCTCCCCCGCCTAACCGCAATGATGATTAATCCTACACCCACTATTTATATTTCCTAATTGTAATTAGCACGAATTATCAATTATGGTTAGTGCCTAATTGCCCTTCATAAAGACAGCTCTCCAGGTTTAAACGGGTCCATTTAAATAATGTAACTAATAGCTCTTGCCTTTGCGTTGCGGATACATCTTCATTGTTCCACGCGTGAACCGTGATGGTTGCTCGTAATTTAACAGGGCAATCGAGAGAAGGAGTGCAGGTGGCACTGCGGGACTAATTATTGTTAATGAATTATGATGTGACCTTCTCAGAACAATGGCTAATCAATGCTCACGTTGAGTGACAGTGCGCTCTGTGCAGATGCTAGAGACCACAGAGCTGTTACTAGCAGGCCTGAGCCCCGTGGAAAACAGGCAGCTGCAGCTCTTTCTGTCTGTTTTCTCACGGTCGCTCAAAATATCTACACCCTTTTTTTACACTCACTTGTTTTTTTTGTGTGGAGAAATGTAATGCCTCAGCCAAAATAAAGCCAAATTTACAGATAGTTCAATCTGAAGGTCTAATCAGGGCATAAGGCCAGGATAGCTGAGTTTTGTTCCCGGTCCTTGTACCCCAGAAAGACAAAATGCTGCAGTGTTACCTGGTTTTTCACTAAAAGCAATTTTTATTATCAGTATTAAATGTTTATTATTTTTTACTTGCACCACATCAGAGCTCTCTGCTGTTTATACTATTAAAAGTGAGCCTCAGCTCAACGAATGGAGATGAGATCAAATGCTCTGATTCTTTGGTGCATCATTCACAGCTATCTCACAACTCACATCTCACATCTCAGAATCATGATTTTCATTGATTTCTGAATCCGTGTATATCTACAAAGCCATGTGAATGCCTGAGGAAACTAATGCATGCTGTGTGTGTCATTAATGAGAACGATTTAGTACAAATAGCTGTTTTCCTATTGCACAGTCTACAAAACAAGGGCATGTAATTTGAAAGAGCTTTGCCCCCCAGTTTTCCTCTCATAACTTTTGTTGCATTAACACAAGACTGAAATTTAAAGGTCCTATGGTATGGTTGGCATTTCAGCACTCCTGGTTCCCTCAAGTCAAAAATGGGTTTTTGGCAAGATGCCTGAAATAAGGTCTGTGGTTAACACAAGCTTGGAGATTTTCACTTTCACTCATTGTGTTCTAAGACATAAAATACATCAGTAAATACCCCTCTCATTGACTTTGAAGCTTTCACTCCTAAGTGCTTTGCCAAAGCTTTTCTCTTAAAGTAAAACATTATGGACACAGGCCCTTAAAGAGACAAGCACTAAAATGAAGCGTTTTAGATAGAAGGTGAATACAGGTATATTCAGACAGACAATCTGAGAAAATATATGTATTTTTTTTTAACATTAAAGCCTGTAAACATGTTCTTATAGAAACCCCAAATACAAGTATGAACCTAAAAATGTGCACAATATGGGACCTTTAAGTTTTTAAGGGGCACAATTGTGGTTACTGAACAAAGAAATCCTGTGTAGTTTGGGGAATTAAAAAACATCGAAACTACAACAAATTATAAATTCTTTTGCACATGTGTATATATAACTATAAGGAGGGTTTTCACATAAAAACAAATTCGAACCAGACTTAATTAAATGCAGTAAATTTCTCTGTTGGAAAGTTTGCACACTTCGCAGACATGACCACACTGTGCTGGTCGTTAGTTGACAACATCAGCATTTGAACTGACCTTTACCTTGTTGTGACAGGGGCGCAGAATGACTGACAGTGTCCCTCAGCATAATTTACCCCCACCCCACATCGCCCTCCATCTCCTCTGTGATGCAGTTGACCCCTTTACAAATCACCCCCAACTTTACACATCTGCTGCCTGTCAGCATCTGCCAGGCGCACTCACCCGTCCCGCCCATAATGAAAAACTCTCATTACTCGCCTCCACCCAACAGGTATACAGGCCGTTAGGACAATTACTGGGCAATGCCACTGACCTTGTTGTTAGAGAGAGTCAAACAAACACAGAGGTCTAACTGAAAGGAGGCCTGGCAGCGAAACCCGTAGGCGTGCAGTGCAGACAGGAGACTTTGCAAAATGAGGGAAGCTTTATGCCCGTACTGTATCGATCTACAGCGCGCACATCAATGCCAACTGCCTCTAAGTGCAGATAAAGAATAAACATAGGTAGTAGCTGAAAAGTGGTGTTAGACACAGTAGTCAAATGAACAAATCTTGCTCATTTTCCAAATAAAACCATGGTTTATGAGCTTCATTTCATGTCTACATAGTAACTTAGTAGAGACTAAAGCTGTGTGTGATTTGTGATGCATCAGTTATCATTTAGAAGTCTTTGTTTTTGGTCAAAGCCACAGTGATCATTTGGAAGTGCTGCATCCAAGATTTTCAAAACAGCTGTCAGAAATAAGCTGTGTTATCATCAACCCCAGATTAGTAAGCACGGATGCTGGGAAAAGAATGATAAGATTTGGTAGATAAAACTTTTTTTTAAATTTTAAATCAAGTAAGTTTCTGCAGGTTGATAATCATATCATACAGATAGGAATGGAGAAAGACAGGAAGGTAGAAAATCTATCTCCTTTGGTACATTTTCAGATCAAACAGATGGGTGGACAAAAGTCTTGGACTCAAGTCCAAAATTTGATGACTTAAGACTCGACAAAATAAAAAAGGCATGTATCTCGGCTTGGATTTTAACTCTAGTAACCCGTGATTTAATTAAGACTTTAGCCTTTTGATTTAAAAATACCTGATATTATCCCCCGGACCCAAAGATTAAAAAATATTTTATGTAAAAAGCTTGCCACAAATCATTTTGTTTCCGTTGATTTCCTGAATCAGTTTACATTTACTGCTTTTAGTTTCATGCAAGTCAACACTTTATTCACTGGATCCACTTGGTTTGAACCAGTCTGACAGCATCCAATCAAGTTGCAGGAGAGAACTATGAAGAACTAATGTTACATTATTGAGTGCCAGTTGGAAACAATGATACCAAAGATAATATTGTTTGCATCCAAAATTATATGTTGGTCGAAAACTGCAGACGGAGACGAAACAATTTCAAACTTTGTTCAACATTTTAAGTTGCAGAAAGAATGGTAAGTTGAAAGCTCATTTTAATGTAGTGAGCTAATACTTAGCTAGTGTTATTACTCTGATGTTAAAATGGCAATACACTGAGGTAACCTTTAGCTCACCTGGTGAAGCGAACACCCCACATAGACTGAGTCCTTGGAAGCGACCTGGGTTCATATCCCATCTATGGCCCTTTGCTAAATGTCACCCCCTCTCTCTCCCAAATTTCCTCTCACTCTTAAGCTACACTGTCACTAAAGCGGGAACAAAACAAAGAGTTTGCATTTGCTGAAAGAAAATTCTGATTTGTTTGGGACTCTAAATTCAAAGCTGAGAACTTGGCACTAGGGCTGGGAGATACAAAGATATTATAGTGAATCGAGATATGAGACTAAATATTGTCTTAGTTATTGGATATTATTATATCACGATAAGGAATAAATGGTGTTTTTTCCTGATCTTAAAGGTTGCAAAACAGTAAAGTGATGTACTTTTCTCACCAAGTTTAAATACTTGCATTTATCCACTTAGTCATTATATCTACATTTATTATATTTATTACATTTATACATTTATTTACATATTATTAATCAAAAATGGAATTGTGTTAATATTTTTTTCAAAAATTGCAAGTTGTTCCTACAATAATGTCACATCAAAGAGAGAATTTGGTAAAAAGGTTTAAAAATATTTTTTAAAAATATTGAGATATATATTGTGTATTGAGATATAGCTTAAAAATATCGCAATATAACTTTTAGCCCATGTTGCCCAGCCCTACTTGGCAATTATTTGCCTTGGAACTTGAATGCAAATACTTGAGACTTACTCGTGACTAACAAAACGATGAATTGGTCCCACCTCTGGGAAAGTATACAGTTATGGCCCAAAACATGCCGAACCATCGGTGCGATCCTCAGTGGTGTTCCTGTATCTTAGAAACCACAACAACTGCAACGTTTAGGAATCTGGCACGGAGGATCTAACAGCCTCATGTAATGATTCACCAGACACTTGCTGACCTTTTGTTTGAGTCCCACTTAACAGGAGAGTCGGGGAGACAGTGGAGGACTTTTGAGAAAACAAAAGACACTACAGACTGTGTGTAGAGCTTCAGCTCATAATGCTGCTCCTGCCATTAGACAAATTATCTGACGTTTAGCAGACTGGGGTCAGCCTCCCTGTGAAGTGATGACTTTATTGACCCTTGAGGGGGGTCTTGGATGGAAGTGTGTCTCTTTGACTCCCTGCGGTGTCTGACAGAGAACACTCCACCTCTCTGAAGTCTCTCTCCGGCCCGAACAGACTCAGAGCTGAGCCAGCTGCTGTTCCCGCTCTCTGAAGTCTACCTGAGGGTCTCTTGTCCTCAGGGCTCGTCCCTTTTGTCCCACTGACCCACACAAACAGATGTCCAGCCAACGGGCTTTCTCGTAGGAAGTTGTAAACCTCCAGTGTGCAGCGGGTTCTATTCATATGGAGAGACTACAGTAATGGCCGTGCAAGTGCCATACACATGCAAATGCAGCCACGCAGACACCCTGTAGGGGTAGCTTTAACAAATGTTTGACTATGTAACTACCGCAGACCATGTCAGTTCAGCAGACTTTGACTGGGTAGCAATGAAACCTACATGTAGTGGAGTAATCACCCTGAATTGTATAAGTGACACAGGAAGTTGTGTCCTTTTAAAAGTGTGTAAACATGATCTGATCCCCCATGTCACAGACAGACATACAGACATGGCATTTGTCTCACACACAATGTGGACCTCACAGGCTTGGATGGTAAAATATGTTAATATGTTAAAAGAGTAACACCAAACCACATCTGTCATTAAAAAAAGAACATTTTACCGCCAATTTGAACTTTTTCTAATCCTGTAAATGAAAATGCAGGTCGTTTAAGGACTGAGGAGTTAAACGAAGCTCCTCTGCTTTTGCACTTACTGGTTTGGCCTTCCAGTATCCAAAATGACTGTCTGTAGCCATCAGGTTTTATCTGTATTGGACACCTGCTGAGAATATTGATCCTGTGCTGGTTTCACCATTTTAGCCATCACCAGGCATCAAGCTTTAAACAACCCTATGTCACTTTATATTGAATACTAATAGCGAAGACCAGGGAGCCGACTGATTGTGAATATAAATCCATCGCCTCAGGAGAGAAAACAATCAGCTGTATTCATTGTATGCCTGCGATTTAGCTTTGAATGCTATAAAGAAGCATCTAGAATAGAGATCCATTGTGGATCCTTCAGTATGTCCAAATCACACATCCTTGTTTAGTTTTCTCTAATAAGCAGGTAGATGTTACTGTCATCTGATACATTTTCACCATACTATTGCAAGCATATGTGGCTTAAACCATTTTCTGTAATATAAATAATTTTTTACTTGCAACCAGTGTTTCTCCGATGCTTTTCAGACTGCCAACCCATATCACAGACTATTGCATTAAGTCAGCTAGACAGTCATTGTTTTTTTCTCTGTTTTCCCCCAACTTCTTTCCCTATCCTTAAAGAGCACTTTTTTATTTTGATTTTTTTGCTTTTTACCATCCCCAAGTTCTTGCTTCTCGAGCCAGTGCATCATCTTTTTCTTCTTTTTTTTTCTTTTTTCTGTTATGAATTTGTATGAATGTTGATGCAGTGTAGAATATTGTAGTAAAAATGATACCGGATATTGCAAGATTATGAAAATTTAAAAAAAGAGGTAAGGAATGCTATAATCATGTTATGTTATTTTAAAAAAATAAGCCAATTTAAGCTGCTACAGCATCTTAAGTTTTTAATAAAAACACAGAACCTTGATATTTCCTGGAAATAATCAGCACCAGAGTGCTCCTTAATCTTATTACACATTATATATTTTAACATTTTATCATAAAAAGATTTTATTTGCACTATAGGAGTAGTGACTCCTTGAGTTTTTAAGCAGAAACAGTTTAGTTTCCATAAAGAGAATGAAGGAGAAATGACTCTTCTAAAAGAGTCCAATTTGGGGAGACAGGGCGATCACTGATATGGATCAAGAGCCATCTGTGCCCAATTTACTTTCAGGTTGTGGATTATTGAATTTAATGATATGGGTGATTATCGACGAATGCTTTAAACCCATTAGGTGGTCGTGTGAAACACTAATAGTGTTTGTGTCACGTGTCTGGTTGAGAGACCGAGGGGGGGACAGACGCTTTAAAAACCGCGCTCCGGTCATCTCATTCACGCTGTAAGACTGACAGAAGCAGAGGAGAAGCACAAGTCCACACTCAGAAGGGATCTTCAACACTAATCCGGTTTGATGAAGCTTGAAGACAAGAAGTGGGCTAAACTATGAGAAGTTCCTCTCCACGCGCGTAATTACGCACGCCAGTCCCTTTCTCCCCTTCTTTAAAGGTGTGTCTCCAATAAAGGATGCTGGACCCTAAAGACCGTGGAGTGACAATGACGTCCAGTCACAAAATTTCATTTTCTATTATTGATATTTTGGATCCGAACAAATTCAACAGCAAAAGGGGAAACGAACTTCCCATCGTCAAAGAGAAGTTCTCTGTGCCACATGAGGAGGGAACAAGTTTGGAGTCGGACAGCTCTGCAGGAGGAGACTTCAGAGTGGAGCGCACGACAGCAGGTAGAGAAAACACATTTATAATATTTCTATTAATCAAACTTTTACGTGTAAAATATTATTTTTCATTTATTTTATTTCACGTGGAAGTTATTTAAAAACATTGCACTTTTAAAAAATTGAAATAAAATATGCGCCCATACATGTCATATCTAAACAGCGCATAGATAACATAAATATTTGATATATATTGCTAGAATAAAACTGTTGTTGTGGGTCTGGACCAAATAGCAGCAAGTGAGACGCTATTTTCTATCAGATTTATTGTCATCTCTGTATGACCTTCCTTTAATTTCCAAGGCTGCGTTTCCTTTCAAGGAAGCCACAAAAGCTTGCTCCCAGAGCCCCAGCGTGTGATTGGCACTGGGACAGGCAGGCTAGATAATTGTTTAAATCGTCCCATTGAGGATGCCTCTGCGCGCTTTGATCGATATCCCATTACTGCATCCTGCATATCTCCCTCCAGCACCTTGCAGGTACAAACTTCACACCCCATCCATGTCTGATCCTAAATATCGTTCGATTAAAACTTCCCTTTAAATAGATGACATTTATCGATCCGCCCGCAAATATGAAACTCCATTAGCACGTCACGGCTGAGGTGGCGGAGCTGGATTTAGACGGGATTTCTTTCCGCAACATGACATTTGAGGCGCTGTGCGGTTTATAAATTATTTAAGGATTAGTGACCAAGTCTCCCTCCTCTCCTCTGAATCTGTGCTCAGTTCCGCTCCAGCGACCTCAGGAACCAAATCAAGCGCGTTACACATGTTAACTTCAGGCCCTCTGTGTTTGGTATTTAAACGGCGGTTCAGACAGGACAAAGAGGGACATCACTTAACAATGAAGACACATTTCTTAAGCAGGTGTGGTCCTTCAGCTCTCAGATTTTTGACAAGTGACTTCTGTCAGGAGCTGTCCTTTCAGCACCACTGACAATTTAGCCCATTTAACAAGCTTTTAGGCCTTTTGGCCTCAAAATTACCCATCAGAAGATCATCTGTTGTAAGATAAAATAATCATATAAAATAAAGCATATTTGTTTAATTACTTATTTTTAACCTTTATTTAACAAAAAAACCCTTTAAAGATAAAACAAACAAACAAACAATGTTTCAAGACTGGTCATGGCAGGTAGCAACATAAGCTACAGATAGACAACACACAACAAAAAATAAAAATAAACAAAATATGCAACTCCAAAACAAGCAATATAAAACACAAAAAGAACACAAAATGAAGTTACTGCAAGAAAAGGCTAAAGAGTATGTTAATATATGCTATAAGTGAACCGTAAAAACAAGAAAAATTGAAAGACAAGCAAAGATACACCCTGACACTGGCATATAGAAGATGACATAATACAAAAGTCCTACAACAGTGCTTTGAAACGGCCTAAAGGAACCAATGAGTGCAAATTTAAGTCCTTTTGCAGAAGAATCCACATGTATAAAGCTGCATACATAAATGCCCTCAAACCCCCTCAAACTTCATACAAACAAGAGGTATAGACAACAGAAACAAGTCCTGTGAAAGAAGAGCATAGTCATTCTCATTCTTCCCCTCATAACTTATCTTGAAAATTCAATGAATTATCAGTTAGATTTTAAGAACCAACATTGAGTCCAGGCCTTTACCCACAAAGCTGTTGTCATCTTTTAAACGAAAGGGCTAAATATGGTTCTACTCTCAAAAGACGAGGATGAAGAAAATTCATAGGGCCTATATGCATAGGTGTACACAAGATGCACGTCCCCTCTCAATATTTAGAACACGTTTATCAAAACCCCCACAATAAAATTGCAAGTAACAGAAGACTTTTTGACAATAATGAGGGACATTTAAACCTCAAATTGAAGCACAAAAGGCCCAAATTGGTACCTAAAAACTCAACCACATGCAGGAATTAGTTTGCCCAAAATTTTCTGGCTAAGGACCCCACCTTTGTCAAAATAAAACCTACGCCCTTGCCCATACAGTTATACTCCCTTTCTTTTGTCCGACTGTCTATTAGTTTTTACACATAAATTGTGAGCATTCACAAGAACAAAAGCCCCCATCATATTCCTATCCATCCTCCTGGATCCCACCCCCACCCACTTTCTCAGAAGATTGTGTCTCTCTCACCCACCCAAGTGAAACAATCACACGCACACAAGCATACCAGGACAAAGAGACAAGTCTGAACTAAAAACAAAAACCATTAAACAAAACAAAATAAAGGAAAAAAAAATAAAGGGGTGGAGGAGTGGGATGGGGTCATGGGTTAGGAGCTCAGTACCACAGGTGCCACTGGATTCCTCGGGTCTTCTAGTTTCATCTGATAACAGTATCATCACTCTAGCTTTAAAACTCAGCCCATTGCAGCTTCTTAAAGACAAGAATGTTGGCCAGCGATTAACAAGACAAAAAACAAACAAACAAACAACAAAACAGTTATGTGCGGACCTTAATTGCAACACGATTAACACATTAATGCTGGCAGCCCTAAATAGGCTACATATGTGAGCTACTGTATGCAGAACTAACTTTGTTTTTCTTTGCTTGAGCACCCACCCCCCAAATATCTGTGCACGGCCCTGTTCACTGTTCCTCTTGGTAAAGGTGCTGCAGAGTTTTGCAGGATGTGAGCTAACTTTTCTGTTATTTACAGGTGAGGAGACAAGAGTTGAAAACTCTGCAGCTTCCAGGCATCATGCAGTCGTTGCTGACCCCCTCCTGCTCTCCCCACCGGCTGACACAGAGCCCTGTCTCCCCGGAGAGCAGGATGTGGAGTCAGCCGTCTCCCTGCAGGACCCCTCACCGCACAAGCGGCGGCGCACGGACCAGGCCTGCGCCAAACCACGACGCGCCAGAACAGCGTTCACGTACGAGCAACTGGTGGCTCTGGAAAACAAGTTCCGCGCGACTCGGTACCTGTCTGTGTGCGAGAGACTAAACCTGGCCCTGTCCTTGAGTCTGACCGAGACCCAGGTGAAAATCTGGTTCCAGAACAGGAGGACCAAATGGAAAAAGCAGAACCCCGGGGCGGACAGCACCTTGCAGCCCGGTTCCAACTCCCTGGTCAGTCCAAACCCGCCCACCTGTGGGACAAGCCCCGCCAGCTTCCACCAAACTTTCCCCAGCTTCAGCTCTGGGAATGTCATCTTCCACCATGCCAGTGGAGTTCCGCTTTCATCCACTGGGGGGCTCTTGCATCCCTTCATGTCCAGTGGTTTTGTCCAGCCAAATTATTTTAATCCACATCTATGAAAGAAGCAAAGACTGACATGCAGCAGCTGGTGTGGGAACAAAACTCACAGCTGCCCACAATCACTGTAAACTGTTTCATTAATGCCATATCATGTCCTACAAACTGAGGAAAAAAGGAGGCACCTGTTTGTTTTGACAGCTTCTGTCTCGTCTATGCCCTTTTTCCCTCAACCGGGTCACCTTTAACCCTCCTGTTATGTTCAACTTTCAGGAACAGTTATTATGTTCCCGGATCAAATTGACGTGTTTCAGATATTTTAAACCATCTGAAAGTAGTCTATATTTTCTCCATTAACATTATTTTTTAGCTCAATTAATATCAGTTTTATGAATAATTACTATAGTGTAACTGAGTTTTTCACCTCTTACATATTATGGTTTACTGATGCAAATTCACTCATTTTCCATTTAAAATAGTTTTCTTTTTTTCCCCTATGCACTAGTAAAAAAATATACTGACCACATTTGTTTCAACATTTTTTGTTCAGCATTTTTGAAATTGGTTCTTTTATGGAGGTGTCAAACTGACCCGTTAAAATCAGATTTACATCTTTAAACAACATTATTTTTTAACAATGTTTACAGGAGGAAACATTTTGTTTATGTGTTGTTTCATGCTCCAAAAATTATTAAAAATATCTTTCCTGAATTTTTAATTGTTGACACTGGTCAGTTTGACCCGCAACATAAAAAGAGGGTTAAAGGGAATTAAAACTTCCTTATGAAACTCCAAATAGGCTGCTGACTGTCTTTAATCGTTTGTCATGGACCTTTTCTCAAACTTTAACATCATAAGGCCAAATCTGTGACTCAACCCGACAATTTTTTAAACATTATCGTCCTTTGATATCTCTGAAAACACTGCACCACTATGCAGTGACTGTCTGTCATTGTGTTTGCTGCAACACCTGCTCACGCTGTATATCTGACAGCTCATACAGTATCATTTTCTGCATCGTTGTACTGTCTTACATCTCAAACTGTGGCATATTGCAACCATCCGATACCCAGCTGTGTGCCTGCATCTCAGAGGCTCACACAGTTGATGTCTGTTGCCATTTCTACGACATTATCATTGTAACTTAATTAAAAAAAACATAAAACATCTGCGTGTGGCTCATGTATTACAAAGTGAGAACATTTCAAATGAGAATGAATTGTAGGACGTTTTGCATCCCTCTTAGCATTAATTTGTTGAAATGTGACATCAGTAATAGGTTTGTGGTAGATCATGTCCTTGTTAAAGGGCCTGGTGGAAATTACTCATATGCTGCCATCTCCTGGGCAACAAGGTGCAAGAGGACGGATCTTAATTACTTTATGACCCGAGACTGCAGCCTTTATGGGAGTAAATCTGACAGAGAAAAGACGTTTAAGCACAACTTATTTAACTTTAAAACAGCACTGAAAGAGTTCTATACACAGGTGGAAAGTAAAACAAGTACATTTCCACAAGTAAATACATTGAGATACTTGCACTCTGCATGAGTGTTTACATTTTAAGATACTTAATGTTTTTACTCTACATTTAACATAAATATTGAACTATCGTCCTGCATGACTGCTGAACTTCCTTTGCGGATAAAAATTTGACATACAAAACATGTCCAGTTTATATGATATGCTGCTGTTTCAACATTGATTTTATTGTGCTGCATTCAGATGCCTTTCACAAGTGTTTTGAGTGCTGAGCAAAGTGGTTTGATTTTTTTTTTAACATGGGGAAACAAGGCATTGAGCAACTTTGCAAGCAATGTCTGGCTAATTGTAACAAATAAGTGGATTTAATTTTTTTATAGCAAGGGGAAAATGGGAAAACTATATTTATATTTAGCATAATTATGACAGTGGTGTGGTGATAGTTGATTAGCCCTCCTGTTGTCCTTGGGTCAAATTTTAGCAATGGCAAGGTTAGGTAGGTGTACTAGCAACTAGTTAGATGGGTAGGCTACAGGGGAGAAAGTGAGTATACCCATGTGTATTCCAATGCTTTTTGGCAGATGTTCGGGTACGCTGGAAACAAACAGAAAAAGAGGCAGGAATACCTCATATATTTGCGAATAACCTCGACTGTGGCACTGGTTTATAGGCTGTGGCTAATGGTTTTATAAAGGGATGATAAATGAATTGCTAATGTTCTATAAGTCAATTAAAAGTCATTATAAAGGACATTTTTGGGGTTACCAGGTTGGGGAATATCCCCCTTCAGGAGAACATTTGCTTTCTCTTTTTAGGAAACGCTTAAACCTGCAATTACTGAATTCTTTGGTTACTTGGGGGCAGCAGAAACAAGCTGCTTTTACATCACATTTTTTAAATTCATATGTTGAAATATAAGTTAACACTTGTTTATTTAGGATACTAAATAAGGACATGGTCAGCTTTATGGCACAACATCAAGAAACCAAAATCTAGAGATTATTAACATTTACAGTTGCAAACTCTTTTTTAAAGATTTATTTTTTTGGCTTTTTTACTTTATTTGAAAGAACAGGTGAAGAGTGACAGAAAATCAGGAGAAAGAAGGGATGACATGCAGCAAAGGACTCTGGGTTAGAATTGAACTCGCCTCTGAGGTGAGCAGCTGGGTGCCTCTGTAACTGCAGACTTGATAGATTAGAAAAATAATCCTTTATCAATAAAGATGATCGATGATTGCAGGTGAAGACCAACTTTTACTGACAGCTTATTAGAAATTAACAAAGCCGGGACTGTTTTTATTAATGACTTACTGACATTTATAACTACAGATATATAATTTATTATAATGAGAAATAGAGAATTGATTAATTTAAAAGCTTAGTGGGCCGCAAGAGGATTCTCTGCAACTTGGCAAGATAAATGTTTGTTATGAATGGCTTATAATTGATCTAAATATATAATAAAAACTGTAAAGCATTAATTTATTTATTAGCCACTGATAAAGACATTACTTACATTAAAACCCTCCATAAAAAGCACCTTGCTCGAAAGTGGTACCAATATATCTGTATTTATAAATATAAAGAGGTTATTATAAATAAATTAGCAACTTTTTATCATCTAAGTACATTTTGATACTAATACTGCTATACTTTTAATTTTCTAAACTATTCAATGCAAAACTTTTACTCTGAATATTCTTTTCACCACACAGACTACAACCTTCACTTACATATTACAACCACACAGTGTCACCATTTCCTTTCTCTCTTTCTAAGTAAAAGCTCAGTTTATAGGCAGTCAGCAGTGGGAAAACACACTATATTTATTGGAATTTAATGTATAGTATGATCATCAGTCTCATTCAGTTTTAGGATTTATCAATCCAATGCATGTACATATTTTATGGTATAGCTGTTGGTGTTATTTTAGCAGTATTTCATCATTGAGTCAGAGAGGCTTGCTCCTGGTGAAGTAAAGTTATATATCAGGCAATTACTCATTTCTGCTTTGGTAACAGGATGTTAATGAAACTAAAGGAGATCTGGCAGCACGTTCAGGAGGGGATGTATGCACATATCTTATTTGCACAGAGATAAATTAGGGAAATGGAGCCATGCAAACACAGTTAATTGTAGACCTCCTGGTAATTCACTATTGCAGTAGGATTCTGAGGAAAACTCTGTTCTATCACACTTCATTTACCTCCATTTCTGCCTCCATGTGCAGCAGATACACATGACTGATGTAACGCATCACCCGTTGAGCTGAGGGAAGCCAGCAGGCAGAACAGGACGGACAAAAAAAATATGTGGTGCAACAGCTATAGGTAGCCAGGATGATGTGTGCAGTCCCACAGCAGAGGACCAGGATGGGAGAGCTTCAAACACACTGTCAAGCTAGTGTCATTAGTTGACATCTTTCAAGGGTGTGTTGTGCTTTCACTACTTTGATCTACAATACACAGGTTGAATGAGAGGCTTCTGTCTATATCTGCAGACAGTGAGTGTGCTGCTGGGGAGGAGAACAGACTGAGAATGGCTGGTAGGCAATTTTCCTCCTGACATCAGTGTGACAGTTAGAGGGCTGACAAGCATCCTTCAATTAGATGGGGTTTTCTCACTGCTGTCAAAACCTGGCCAATGTCAACCTGTCGCTGAGGAGCAGCTCTGTGGAGCTACAATTTCTGTTTTTTTTTTACGCCCTCTTTCACACACTTTTGCACATGCTTACAAACATGCACATTAATACAAATTTGGCTTTGGTCCACATTTTTGTACTCACTGGTGCATATGAATGTCCCCCGCTTTGGTTCAGTGGTATTTTTCATTTCAATAAGGCCTGGCATGCAGCCGAAGAATTTGACAGTTTTGATCAATACTCTGGGAAATACAGCATAAGGAACCCATCTTGTATTTTGGCTTGAGGCAACTGTAATATGAATACGTGATGAATAATTTTGCAAGTTATCTGAGGGGGGTCATTTAGGTCCGGCCGAAGAGGGCGCATGTTTAAAATTCATGTTGGAGAATGCTCTGGGACAAGGTCAGATGTTAATAGTAACAGTGCTTTCATGTCTGTGTGTGCATGTGTGTGTGTGTGTGTGTGTGTGTGTGTGTGTGTGTGAATGAACAGTGGTATGGGGAGAAAATTCCATCTACAGCCCCTGTTCACTGTACTTATCTTCTGCAGAGAAGCGAGTGGGAGGTTTGAATAAATAAAATGGAGCTGAGGATTTCCTGGTATATGTGTGTGTGTGTGTGTGTGTGTGTGTGTGTGTGTGTGTGTGTGTGTGTGTGTGCGCTATCTTCAGCCGTGGTGGTCCACAGGGACCAGCATCGTTTCCACTGAGGTTCACAGGTCAGATGGGAAGAGCGTGTAGTGGGGTGGGGGGTGAAAAGAGATAAACAAATGCACAAAGAGAGTTTCCCAGGTGGAACATTGTGGGAATGTTTTATAAGGATACAGTTTTATATTCACACTGACAAATTCTGATTCTCTCTAATAATTTAGAGAATTAACATTTTTATCTGTCTACGTGTTTTATTTATGATTTTTCACTCACATTAATTAGTACTTAGTCCACGGCTCAGCTACATCAAAATGGGCTTTCATGCTGATTTAATCTTAGAAAAGGTCAAGTACCTGATTGCTTATTTGAATTTTATTTTTAAAATACCTTAAACCGGCACTGACGCATTATAGGCTTGTAAAGTTA
Source organism: Plectropomus leopardus (assembly GCF_026936395.1). Lineage (NCBI taxonomy): Eukaryota > Metazoa > Chordata > Actinopteri > Perciformes > Serranidae > Plectropomus > Plectropomus leopardus. Next base: position 13,128,587 of record NC_142188.1, on the reverse strand, counting down.
AAATGGTTAACTCGTGAGCTATAGATTAGAGTCTATTTATAGATTCAGCAGAAACTGAGCAACCAACACGTTCTCATTCGGGGATGCCGCAGCCAATGCTGCAATACCGACATAAGCACATGTTTAGGATTTAGGCAGCAGAAGCATGTGGTCAGGTTTAGAAAAAAGCATCATGGTTCGACTCTACATTCAATCTAGGAAGCAAACACCAGGCTCCCAGGTAGAAGCTCCTTATATGACATATATTGTCACCGGCAGTATTTTAACCGACGTCTAGTTAGGTATCATATGGCTGCAACAGCTTTCTGTCCAGTCACGTTATCAACTGATGTATCATACTGCCGAGACAGTTGCTGTCAGGTAGTGGTAGCCTTTGGCATCAGTATCTTGTGTAAAAATAATTGACAAAGTGGTGATATTTGGCAATTTTGGAATAAGAACAGGCTGGAACAATACAAGCATTTATTTTGTTAACGTATGCGTGTGTCCACCTGAGAACCCCAAGTCCAGTATTAATTCTCCTTTTAGCTCTGTCTTTGGTCTCCACCAGCTCTTTTGTGTCTAAGTGCTCAGCCCAGCCACCAGACTAAAATGTTGGCATTGTACGTTCTGCAAACCAAGAATATTTTACATTTGCATCTTAAAATGCAAAAAAGAAAATGAAAGTGACATAATGTATGCATTGTTGAGGGGATGGTGGATGCCGTGACACCTAAGAGAGACACTTTCCAAGCTGCAGACTGCAGGATTAAGACCAACAAACAACAAAAAATGTGTGTTAGCTGTTTTACAAGTAGCTGTTTTGGCTCCATGCATGGGTGTTATAGAGTGACCCATCACTGTTTTTCTGCCAAAAAGTGCAACAAGGAGTGGTTGTTTTTTTCAGACACACTGCATTTCCTGCTGCTATAGAGAGTTGCTGGTTTTTACTGAGATGTGGCTGTTTTTCTGTCAGGATAGTGCCAAGAAAAAATGTTGTTTTTAACTGACATCATTGTGTTTTTTAGGTGGATTTGTTTCCCCTCAAACCAGGTCTTTTAAGCCAATACTTCATCTTTTCCTAACGGTAACCAAATGGTTTTTGTGTGTAAACATGACTATGTTAACCACCGTGTTGCTGACATGTAAAAATTCAACATAATTGCTTCAAAGTACCGTAGTATTTGTAGTTTAAATACAACATTTTTTGGGGTATTTGGTTGAAACATTTTGTTCACCAGCTAGGTGATAACTTGCCCACTGTTTTGTCCTGGGCAGGTAGTCTATAGTGAGTTTATCAGAACAGCTGCTTGACGAAAATGATGATAAGAGTGGCGAAACTGCACCAAACTATTAAAGCTGTAGTTGGTTAAACTAAAACAATGAGCTGAAAAACACTAAAATGCTCCAAAGGGCTGGGGCTGCGGTCTGTTCTCTTTCACATAAAAGGGATCATGTAAATTATTTTTTATATAATTAATATTAATAAAATAATTATATTTTAGCTTTAATTGTCCTCAGTGATCAACACTGTTTCAAGTGTTAAAGTTATTTCTTGAAAAAATTAAGAAATAATTTGCCAAAATAGTTTTGTCCACTTACTTAATTTATCTGGGGCTTTTGACCACAGCTCACAGTCTCCCTCTGCAGATAAATTTCTCCTGTTGTCACGGAAACAGCTCATTTATCATCACAGCCATGACAATGACAAAGTCCATCCACTGAGGAAGACCTCAAGATGTGCTCAAAAGCCCAGTGAAAGGACCATCTTTAGGAATATATCTCTCACTTAAGTTTTAACACCCAAAGCAGGGTTTATTGTCCAATCAAATAAAATTAAAATACTATAGAAACACTGCATTTTAACTACATATCTGTCTATAACCAGAGCAGTTTTGACAGTAGTAGTAAGGATTCACCGGGTTGGTTTATTTATATGCCACAGTGCAGCAGTTCAGATATTCGCACCTACACACGGTGCTTCGGCTGCATATTCAAAACTCTGCCTTATTTTTCTCTGAACATTATACAGTTTCACTAAAATGGGGTATTTTGAGTAAAGTGTGGTTGTAAATCGCACATGTCTTATTCTTTTATGTATTGCAGAAAGAGGTGGGAAAGCCAATTAAACAGACATAATTTAAAGATTAAAATATCACTCAGCGCTTGTTATGTGTAATATCTGTGTTTGATTGGAGAATAAAGTTTCTCAAATCACTGTGAAAGTGCACTCCTTAAGACGGCCCCAGGTTTTTATTATTGTTTACTGCAGCCAATTTTTTATGAGCTTTGGCTCTTTTTGTATCTAACCACCAATTTTATGAATCCCCTTTTGAAGTACTTTTTGAAGTCTATACTGTATGTATATCTGTTCATCTGTTGGGAACATTACTGCCTTGCTGTGTGTAATGTGCTTGTCCTGGAGAGTTTTCAGACATTCTACTTTTTGCTTGAACTGTTAGAGTTTTGCTTGATATCTCTCTTAGATGCTTTGTATTTCAACTGCATCCTCCAGCGCAGCAGGGACCCCAGCCAAGGCAGGAGGAGATAAAACTGATTTCTTCAGTACCAAGCGGCAGAAGGAGCCAACTTGTAATGGTGTTTTAATCAGCTGTAGAAAGTGAAAGTCAGGTTGAGGTTTAAAGGAGGTGGGCAGGTCCTCAGAGGTTTTTCTCTGTGTTTGGGAATTCAGAAGTGAGCTGTAATATCGGACCTCATCTTTGGGTCAGCTCAATGACAAACCGCGAGAGTCATAAAACTTAAACAGCACTGTTACCGAGGATAAGATTGGTTGAACACCTTTGAACCATTTTTTTATACTTCATGCAGAATATTTACATTATGATTTTAACACCAGCTGTTTCTTTCAGTTAAATTCTGTCCAAATCCTTGAAGCTAGAACACAAATTACCCAGATGTCAGACAGCTACTGTGCCTGAAGGGAGAGAATTGCCAAATGCTTGACAATCCAAACGCTCCCTTCTGTTTGCTTGCAGTCTGCAATCATTTAAGCTGTCTTCTCCAGCTGTTGACAGCCATTAGGAAACAATGAAGTCTCCAAGTATTAAAAGTAAGTAAGTATCGTCTTTTTCCTTATTCATAATTAAATAAGAGATTCCTTTTGGTGTAGCTGAATGGGATTTGCGGTTGGGTTTGCCTGAGGGAGTACAGTGTTTCAGAGAAAGTCAATATTGTCTCATTCAGTCTGGCTTTGCACTCCTTCATTGATTTGTTCCTTCCATGATGAACAATGTGGTTTTTATAAAGTCATTTTGATAAAGAAGTGCAAAAAAGTTCACTGTGAGAGCATAAGCAAATTATGAAACACTGGGCCCCATGGGCACAGATATGCAACATGCCCCACCACCTCTCCTACACAGGAGCAAGACACAGACTTTGTGGTGGTTTTCCCTTTTTTTGTTGTTGTTTAGCATCCTTTTGTGGTCGCAGTGCATCTATTCGTGGTTCTGTGTCGAATTGTGGTTGTTTTACCCATTTTTGTAGTTATTGTTTTAACTTTCTGCAGTTCATCTGCATCTCTTAATGGTTGTTTTGTATCTCTTTGAAGTAAAATTGTATCTCTTTGTGGTTGCTTTGCCCGTTTTTGTAGTTATTTTGTGTGATTTCAAGAAACATTTGGATAACTTCCCAGTAAGAGTTTTTACTAAAGACAGTCCGGAAATGGCATGGTAGCATGCGAGCAACGTCTTAGATAAATCTCCGGCAGGCAATCTCGATTAAGCTCGCCTTGTCCATCTTTTCCTGTCCCTCACAAATCTTCTGACTACGTGTTCTAATCCTTGCGCACAAGCCAGCGTAGACACGATGATGTGATTACAAGACAACTGGCACAGAAGTCAAGCAGTGGATGAAAACAGATTTTCCGAGGAAAAGGATTCATGGTTTGGGAAATGAGTGTAATGTGATTTCATTGTGAGTAAAATGAGGAGGGATTCCAGATCCTTGAATCAACCCTGACTCTGGGCTGAACTCAGGCAGGGCTGCCAGGAGTGTCATCACTCTCACAAGAAGCTGTTTTTGACTCTCGTGAAATCAGGCTCTTTAGTATAAAACTGTTCTGATCAGCTTGGGCCAGTGACAGAGACATCATTAGTTAAATCCTCTAGTGAATCCTCTTGAGAAAGAAGTACTTCTGTGATGCATTTTTTATGAAGTGTTATATAATAGTTTGCAGTGACAATAAATATTGGAAATCCTGAATCTGCTCAGGCAGAATCTGGGTATTGATGTACTCCAGTGATACACAGCATACAGCCCGCAAGCCAGATTTGGTCCCCAATAGGGTCTTGAATGACCCCCAAATTTAAATCACAATAAAAATAAAGGGATTCAAATTCTTTTTGTACTTTTAGTATACGTAAGAAAAAAGAAAAAAAGAAAAAAAAACAATCAAAATAGAGCTTGTTCATCAAAAAAAGTGCTAGTGGAGGATCCCCTGCACCCCTGACAGAAGTCCGTGCTAAGGCCCTAATGTCCTAAAAGCGTGGGAATGGCCTAAAATCTGAGAAATGTCCTAAATCAGAGAAATGACCTAAAATCCTAGAAACGTCCCTAAAATCTGAGAAACGTCCCTAAAATCTGAGAAATGTCCTAAAATCCTAGAAATGTGCTAAATCCTAGAAATGTCCCAAAATCCTAGAAATGTCCTTAAATCGGAGAAATATCCTAAAATCTAAGAAAACATGTATGGGGCTGCTGAGACTTGCCCCTGGCCTTCTGTCATTTTCTAAAAGTGGGCACCAAGCCAAGCAACGGGTGCATCTCCCTGCTGTAGCCGTTGGTCAAAACGATGCATTAATAGTTAAAAATTCGTGCAATAATCTGTGAAACTTCCTCTCGCTGAAGATCTCTGTTTAATATTCTCTTCACCTCTCGTCTCCCCAAACACTGCAGCTTTACCAGATGTGTTGTTTCACTCATCTGATGCATTCAAAGGTCAGTTGTGCTAATAACACAGAAGAGGACAGAGCGCCATTAATTACAGTCTGTCTCAAAGTCAAAGACCACAGAGCTGGAAGAGAGCTCGTCCTCCCTCGCACACACACGCTCATTAGAGGACATTATCTCGCAATGGCTGCTGAGTGAGCTAATGGCAGTGTAATGAACTCGCTCGCTGCTGTTAGATTTGGAAAAAAGATGCAACAGTCTGTCTTCCTTTCACCTCTCATGCACAGAATCTGCACAATTTCTCAATCAGGAGTTTGGTGAGCTAAGCCTGTTTGCTGCTGAAATCCCGATGTGCCAGATAGTAAACACTCCAAGGTGAGCTGACATCCATATATTTGACTCAACTGGAGAGGAAGAGATAGAGGCTGCATGCAGAGAAGTAAAAGTTCAGTTTTTTAATGAGCATTGCTTTCCTTCAAGGATATCCAATAACAGTATAAAAAAAGACTTTACCTCATGAAATACTTCTGCATGCCTTTGAAGAAAGTGTCAACTTTCCAGAGATGACAGAGAGAGCGTGCAGGCCTGTGTTGTGTTTGCAGTGTAATTTGATAGATTCCATAATGCATGAGGATGCATGTCTTCAAATGATAAAGGAAAAGGACTACAAGTAAGTAGCAAAAATAGGGCAAAGTCAGGATTTCTAGTTTAAAAATTGACTGTTAAATCTGCAGTAATTGTTAACGTACACTGACATATCATCACGTCCTGAGTTAATATGGTGAACTTGTTGGCAGTTGATTAGTTATTCAACCAGCAGCTCCAGTGCAATATTAGCATTTATTTAGAGTCCTAGAATTAAGACTTTTTAAGACTTTTTAATGACACTTAAATTAAAGATTAAAAAAAATATAAAATGACAGCAATTGCTTAAGATTTGGGATCGTTCTTCCCAAGTGTTTATTGTGACATAAAATGTGACTTTTTGGTCTCATGGTGGAGACAATGTAGAACAGAACTGGGAAATACCCGCCATGTGTTGACAAGTTTTGTTGGTAATTTTTGTGTTTCTCATTCTGTCACAGTTGTCATCATACCAAGCCTTGTATGCAGTGCATTTACTAGTTAACTTGATCACGAACTGTTGTTTAAATACGCAATTATTGTTGAATCTGTACTGCCCTATGTCCTCAAGGATACAGTGACACCTAGCTAGTAGACATTTGACCCTCTGCTCTGAGAGAGTTGTGTGGAAATTAAGTTTAAAAAGGGTTTTTTACCCGTGCGTTTAGATTTCACAGTGCAACGTTAGAAGAAGACAAAAACGATTCTGAAATCCTACTTCCCATGTCTTTGCATTTTTAAGACTTTTGGAAAGTTGATTTAAAGCAATATCATGCAACTTTTAGTTGATTGTTGAGTCTCATTCCCAGGTTGTCAAATACCAACGTGTTTGGTTGATGGTTGGACTGATGCATGAACCCAAAACGCCGGTATTTGACAACTTGGGGATGAGACTCAGCAATCAAATACAAGTTGCATAGTGTTACTTTAGGATAACACAAATTAAAGCATTTTGTAGATTAATTTATTCAATGCCTTTCAAGGCTTTTTAAGGATCCACAGGAACCCTGTTACTGTATCTGTCTGCTCTTTCAGCTGAACAGGTAGGACACAGTGGGTTTTCTCGAGCTTTTGATGAAATCGGCTTCCTGCTGTGCCCAAAAACAACACGAGAGCATTGAGAGTGAACCAGAGCAGTAAGGTTGTGGGCCAGATACCTAAACAATGAGCTGAAGCTCACTTAAAAGCTGCATAAGGCTGGCATGTGCTGCAGATTCAGATGATAATTATCTGTAGGTTTATCACCACGAGTGATTCTTGACTTTGTCATTTGATAGTGTCATAAAAAACAGCCTTTCAGGCCAGCAGCTCTGTGCAGTGTTGCCAGATGTACAATAATTAATGTATTTGTAGGATTGCTATGCCCTCTGCATAATGTATGATCAAAAAGTGCCATAATGTGTGATAATTTTGCCATTTTGTGATGCTTAAAATTAGTTGTTGCTTTTTGTCTGCACTGTTTCATTTTAATTTATTTACTCGCGATCACAGCTGCTCTTCTAGAGCTTTAACATTCTTACTGAGGTTTGCTGTGTTCAATTTAAGATGTCTTGAATCGGCCAGTAAGCCCAGGTATATTTTTTGATTAGCAAAGATCATGGCCTCAACTGTTTTCATGCAGAATAAGAACAGGCTTTCAGTCTTGTCATAATAACCTACAATTACAGAAAATGTCTGACTAATGGTCTTGTGGACTCAATCCCACCCTCCTTTCAAAAAAAAAGTGTTTCTTTAAAATCACACATTTATGCCTATTTGCTTTTGTGGTTATGACTTGCTTACGATGTCTTTCCCTTAGAAGTATAATAATTGTAAGCCCATCTGGCAATGCTGACTCTATGGGGTTGCAATTGGTATCCTAACATGTTCATAATTACAATGGTAATGTATTACAACATATTTAAAGGACAGGCTGACAAATCAGGGGAACACCAAAGTCAGAGGGATGATCTTCAGGACACTATAAATGTCTGTACTGATATAAAAAGCCAACCCATAGTTTTTAGGATATCTCAGTCTGAACCAAAGCTGTGGACCGACCGCCAGACCATTAATAGAGTGTCTGATTATGAGCACTTGCATTAGCATAAACCACATCTGATCCATTCAAACTGATGAAAACTGATTCAGGTGACTCTGTGGGGAAATCTATCGGTTGGACTTCATTCACACACACAGCTTGTGCAACTCTATGAGATGCGAATAAATCACAATCAATTTAACAGGAATTAACAGCAGTTAGACTCGGAGTCTCATGCATATGGATATACTCTGAAGGGGAGGCAGTTTATTCAAATGAGACTTTATCTTCATAGAGCAGTGTCAGTTTTTCAGGGCAGACTCTTTCACTTGTCAGAAATGAACCATCTCACCTCTTTAAAGTTGCAACCGGTGGGAGCTCCAACGATGAACATCGTGGCAGCCCTCAACGTTTCATTTTCGTTTCGCTCTTTTTTTTTTCTTTTCTATTTATTCCCTTCAAGAAACAGATGTCATGACGAATGGCGAGGGAGTCAGCTCTTGACAACAGAATTAATTTCCTTCCTGTAAAGAGGAGGAAACGTGTCAATGGCAGAGCTTACAGAGAATACTCTGTCTTGTGTGATGCAGAGTGAACTGAAAGGATTTCACTTCATCATGATAGGTTCTTTTCACCAACCCATCCATGCTGATAAAAACTGTATCTGGCAATGCACTTTGCATTTTTGGACATTCTTTGTTGTTTGGTGGCATCAGGGTGATGTAACATTTGAAATTCACAGTGCTGTTGTATGGAGTTTAATAACATAAATATATTGTATTTGGTATCTAGAATAGCTTCATAGAATCAAGTGAAACTCAGAGGTATTGTAGACTACACATCAATTTGATATCAGTATCAATTCTTCTATAAACAATAGCCTAAATAGATCATTTTAAATTAGCCATGTTGTGTTTTTCGCACAACAAGGACACAGGCTTGTGCATAAGGGTGTTAAAAGACAAAAGCTCTCAGGGGCCCAGCTGCTCAGGTGCTCTTGTAGGCTAGCAATAATCATGTTCATCCTAAGCAACGATAAGCAAATTTTATTTTGAACCAAATTATTCACCCTTCCTTATTAAAAACAACCAAAAATTAAACCTGCTCCATAAAAAAACTACTCTTCTGAAAATGGCATTATTGTTTTTGTATGCAACTGCTGCAAAAAACACAATGCCAGTTCCATTCCCCTTGCACAATATTTCCACTATCAGCATATAACACCTGGATGGACACGTTAATTTTTTGTTGGAGCAATGTAATGATGGGCCGCCAGAAAGCAGTAATGGAACATTATTCCAAATTATTTTGCACAGAGTTTGAAAGAGAGGCCGAATAAGTAAAAGATATTGAAAGAACTACCCACTGCAACATTTTCACAGGCCTCCAATCTGCTTTCTACTGATTACTAACCCTGTTTTCCGGCCTGTCCATGACGTCAAACATGACACACCAGTAAAAAAAAAAAAAAAAAACACACACAGAAAAAGGCATACTTATCCTCTACAGAGCCACTTAACACAGCTTTGGTTCACTGACAATGGGAAAGGAGTATGTCCCCTATTTTTGGTGGGTTTTCTCGTGTTTAAATAACCAGTTACATGCACTAATTTTTGTGAGAAAAGGGGATAACCTACTGTTGGCATAAATGTGCCAGGACATGCACATAAATCGGAATGCAAGAACAGAAAGAAAAAGAAGAAGATTGGGCCAGAAAAGGCTTCATAGCTAAATAATAATGTGATGAACAATTTTTATCAGTCATCTCAGAGAGCCGCAGGAATTTGTTGCAGCTGCAGTTGTTTATTTGAACAAGTCATAGCAACATTTGCACATATTTATTTATTTAGTGGCATATTTTTTACCTTATCACAATGTTCTGTTGATGACAAAGCATCTGACCACTTTTTGTCATGGTTTTGTCTTTCATCAGTATGTGTTGTAATTTTGAATTGTGTCAGGATGAATGCCTCTTCTACCTATGGGTACAAATAACCAGTAACAAGTAACCTGAACCTGAACCTGAGCTGCTTCCCGGGCAGGCCAAAGAGCCGATTGATAGTGAAGAAGGAAGCATTACAGCTAATGGCACTAGTCAAGAGGTAGATAAAATCTAACCTGGTTAATGCAGAAGTCATTAAAGAGCATCAGACATGACCTTTTTTCTAAACCTAAACATGTGCATTTGTTACACAAGAAAACAAAGGTAAATACAAGGTTTTTTACTGACATACTTTTATTTTGACTGTCTATATCTAACAAGCAGAAACTGTACATTTCCTGCAAAAAATGGAAGTATATTTTAAAAAGACACACCATACATTTCACAGACATAAAACTTCAAGGTGTCCCAGAATGTCAACAACAATCGCACCCAGGATACGTCATACTTAGACATGAAAAGTCCACTAAAAAGTGTCAATATGCGTTGAGCTGGGAGTGAGAGTGTGTTGTAAAGTTGTGTATTTGTTCAGAAAGAGAGAGAAAGTGCGTGTGCTTGTATTGATTTGAGTAAAAAGGATTTAGGGAGGGTGCTGAGTGAGTGAGTGTGCCACAGTACCCTTTCATGGCACATGTTCAACTTCTACTGATAACGAATTCACTGAGTTAAAAGTAGATAAGGCAAAATAATTTATTGCAAATACCGTAATTCCTGGGTTAGACTGAACATTCCTCATAAGAGGAATTTTTTTAGCATCTTGTGATGGTAAATAGTAAACAGCAACACATGCCCACAGATTTTTTTGAGAAGGATAAATGAGATAAATATATGGTCTGTCCTTTATAAAGAAAGTGATGAATCCCATTGCCCTACATTCGTGTGGACCTGCAGTTCAGTTTTGTTCGGAGCTTTTGGTTTTATTATTAGGCCAAATGTGCCATTGTGAAACCTCCACACAGACTCCCACTCACACAGAATGAGTCATAACAACTAAGTTAGTTAGTTTAAAGGAACATTATGACCTCATTTTAAGTGGTAATCACCTGTGTGAACACGACAGCTTTTCCAGTAATAATTAGATGTGCCATAGATGTTACGTAAGCATAGAAATCCCTGATTACACAATATAGCTTTCAAACACATTTGTCAACAAGTTGCCCTTAAGACAAAAGTACATAAAGAGATGTTAGGAAAAAATACACTGAAAGCCGTTGAATGATTAAGTATGAGCTTCAAAGACACCTATTCTACAAATCGCACAAGACCCTGCAGTGTTTTACTTCAATACCTTCTCATTTTTCTTTCATAGAGGACAGGAGGATGAACATCCAAACAGAGAATAAATAAGTAATGTGGGGATTATTTCAAGGCTGGAGTGCTGCTATGTATTCAGAGAGTCTGGTCTGTTCATAAAAAAGAAACCACTGTGATGCAGCCAAATTAAATAAAATGGATCATTTACAACAAATGGTGTGCATGTTATGGTATGTTACTGATTTATGTGGAGCTTTACGAGGACACTGGAGCATTGTGCTTCAGAATCGTGTTTTTAACACTATAGATGATACAGCAACTTTAATATGGGGATCAAATCAATAACACATACATGCATTTTATACTAACTGCATGCATTTTACTCTTGATGATACTTGAATTCAATGAGGTGTGTGCTTTTCTGTAACTATTACATCATATTCAGTGGTGAAAGAAGTACTAAAGTAAAAGTAGTAATAGCACAGTATAGAACTACTCTGTTATGTGTAGAAGTCCTGCATTCAAAATATGCAGCTACTTAAAGGGACAGTTTATCCCAGAATCAAAAATACATGTTTTTCCTCTTACCTATAGTGCTATTTATCAATCTGGATTGTTTTGGTGTGAGTTGCTGAGTGTTGGAGATATCGGCCGTCAAGATGTCTGCCTTCTGTTGAATATAATGGAGCTAGATGGCACTGAGTGATAAATAGCACTAAGAGGAAAAATATGTACATGTTCATTACTTAACTGTTGCAATTGGTAATGGTGGAGCTGATCGGGGGTTGTTTTCATTCTTTTTATAATTTTAAGTACTTGAGTGTGTTCTTTTCTTTCTTTTTTTTATAATTTTGAATGTGTTTTTGGGTTTGTTCTTGTCTTTCTTTTTTGTAATTTTGAGGTTTTTGGGTGTGTTCCCTTCTTTCTTTTCATATTTCTGCATTGTGTACTTTTACTTTCAAAACGTTAAGTACATGTTTCAGATTATACTTACTTACTTTTAATTAAATTACAGTTTCAAAGCAGGACTTGAGTTTTTCCACAGTGTTGTATTAGTATTTTAAGTAAAAGCTCCGCATACTTCTTTACTGCACTACATACAGTGACTGATAAGAGACTTGGGACCCCTTTGGGAAGCTGGCAAAAGACGCGTGAATCTATAAATAAATAAATATCTGCTTTTTAAGTATATGGGCAACCATACATCATAACGACACGTCAAACGTAATCGATAAAAACACTTGGAGGTTGAAATGCAGATAAGATTGGCTCTAGTTCCTGTCGGTGAATCCTGCGCTGCTCCTCAGGCGCACCTCCCCTCTCTCCTCTTCAGGCTGTGGCGCGCGCGGGGGAGCTCAGTCAGATGGAGACTCCGGAAAGTCTACAGCGTCAAAAAGCCAGCCGGCGTTTGTAAACATGAACACGGTTCGTGTTGAGGATACGTTCACATTCGCTTCACTTATCGCCTCATACAGACGCCCGTCAGGTGGTTTTAGTCGCCTTGATTGGCGGTCATCACCATGGCTCGTGAGCGGCTGCACAAGAGGCGCGTGGATTAAACCGACTCAACTCTGGTGTTGTGAGTATCTTTGTTTCGCAAGATAATCGATTACAGAAAGATTGAGGACAAAGTTGATGTATTTTTGGTGTTATTGGTGATTATTTCTAAGCTGAGTGAAGCTTTTATTCAATGATTTAAAAGTGAATTCTCCTAAAACTTATCAGTTTTTATGATAAATCACCAATTAGACGTTGTGGTATCTATTAAGAGACAATTTGAGAGCAGAGTAGTGTAGCGGTGTGTAGACAGCCTGTAAATGCTGCAACACCCCATGCACTGTAAAATCTGACAAGTGAATTTTCCTCAAATAAATGTAGGAAACAGATTGCCTTTAAAATGTAAGTAAATATATATTTTTGTCGTTGTTTATGTTTACTTTATATATAAGTGTTAACTTTATTTATGATTTAGTTATATTGACTTGATTTTGTGAAGTTGTTGCTACTTTAAAATAACAAGTCTAATTAAATCAATCTTTCTAAGTTTAAACATAGTCAGTAAACCAAGTTTATTGTGCTATATAGTGGTATTCTGTTGGTTGAAAACTAGTCGGTCATATTTGTGGTTTTTCAAACATGTTAAGAAAACAGAACTCGCAGATCTCCTAACTTCATCATTGGCAAAATACTCTGTCATGATCAAACTGAGTCAGACTAACTCGGTTTACTGAAGCTGCTTACACTTAGAAAGAACAAAATAATTTGCAACAACATTGCAAAATTAAGTAAATACAGCTATATTTCAAGTAAACTTAACAGTTAGATGTAAAGTAAAGATAAATTATGATTCAGAGTTATATATTTTTTTATTTTTTCCAAGGCAACTGGTTTCCGAGATAACTTTGAGTGAAATCAGCTTGTAGGATTTCAAACTGTAACAGCGTAATCTTAACTGAAACATTAGAAAAGACAAAGATGTCTGTAGGGTAAGTGTCCAGAAATGAGTCCCCTAAAGCGATACCCTATGTATAAGACTTTGTAATGCCTGAAAGTAACATCCTCCTGGTTAAATTTTTCCCTCACTGAACAGCTGCAGAACATCTCAGTGTCATGTCTCTGGGGGGTAAAAGACTTCTTGGTCTACAAGAGACTGAACCACAAACAGGACTGTATGTGTTATGAGGCAGAGATAAACTGCTGTAAACATTTGTACACACACTCCCATCTTCTCTTATCTTGTAATTGTTATTCTGTTTATTGTAACGTATCAAACTGGAGTGTCTACATCTGACTGTGTGACAGATTCCCCCCGGATAAGTCCTTCCATTATGCCCTCAATGGTTTCTCTCATGCATCTCAGCAAACAAGCCATGAAGTGACTTGTGTATTCCAGCTCATTGCCAGGATTTGTTTCAGATCTGTTGATGTGTGAGATGTTTTGCAGCCTCATAGTTTCTGTTTGGCATTTAAGTTCATTTTCCTGCCCTTTGCTTTGCCAGTTCTGTTCTGTTAACCCTTTGAAACCTGGATCAACATCAGTTTTCTTGTGCAGCGTTCAGACGCCTTTCACAAGCGTTTAAACCTTTGAAACATGAGCACATTGGTTAGAATTCTGTCAAAAACATTGGAATAAAAGCAATTAGCAACTTGGCATGACATGTCTCAACAACTGTTAAAAAAAATGTGTGAAAGGTGTCAGAAAATTGATAAAATAGCCAGAATCATTTGAATATTATCACACAATTAGGGAAAAATATAAAGACAACTATATATATATAATTTTTTTTAATTACACATATATACACAAAATTATCACTTTTTCTATGTCATTTCCTGTTTTTTGTTCTTTTACCTTTCTTTTTTGTGCTAATTTCAGGAAATTTTCTTGTAGGCCTTTACATATTTTTTGCTACTTATTGGGTGATTTTTTACTCATTGCCTTTTTCGTTCCATGTTTTAGTGAGAAATCAAGCCAATTTACTTGGGTTTCAAATGGTTAAGGGGCTGCAGCGGCGGCAGTCCTGACAAAGTAGGCAGATGACCTTTAAACAAACGGACTTCTGTGGACTCTCAGTGCAGCTTCTAAATCACTAAAGTTGTATTTTACTGTTAATTGAAGGGAGAAAGAGTGAGAGCTGAGTGTGTGATGACAGTTTGTAACACCTCTCCGCCCTCCATAACTCTACAAGCCAAAACTCACTTCTGCTGCTGCGCCCAGCCCTGCACTCTGTCAGGTCTGCTGGGCAGGAAGGTTTTAGGTTGCCCCCCGAGTTTGTGGAACAAATGTCTGGCTGGAGCTGCTGGGATGTCATAGCCATGCTTCTTTTGGCAAGGGCTGATGCTGGAAGGCTTAGGTAATGCTGAAAGTATGAGAGGGGAGAGAGGCAGTGAGAGGGTTGAACCATATCAGATTGTTTAGACTGGACTCTGGGGGTCCACCACAAATGGAAGAAAAGGATTCTGTAACAGAGTACATGAGGAATGTGGGAGGTTTGTATGATACTAAATTGTTTTGGCAACAGCTCCTAGTTTCTATTTCAAGAGATGGTAGTTTTTTTACTTGAGATGACAACAATCTTCAGTAATGCAAGATCAGTCCTGCATTATTTCTGTTTAAGAAACGATGATTCATTGTAATCAAACTTGTATTCGAACCTGTCACTCCCTTGTTCTGCTTGAGCCATCCTCCTGTTGAGTAATTTCTTGATGGATGATGTTTTTCACCGGGACTTTTCTTTGTTTATTTGTCTTTTCCGGCCAATGATGTCTTGTTTGAACATGATATTTTTTTACTGCAATTGTGCTGTCTCCTTCACTGCAGTTGATTTAGAAACTAATTCTGCCATTTGTTGTGGTTGAATATGCATGTATCCCAACAAAAGAGACTTAATAATGTGCAGCAGAATTTCTCAGTTAGATGTATCCATTCTGATGCACTTAAAGATATACTAGGCAGGATTTTCCTAAAAAAAAACCCAACAGAGACTTATACAGAAGTAATCCCACTCAATCATCGTCAATGACTCACTCTCAGTGTGTGTGTGTGTGTGTGTGTGTGGAGTGTTTTTCTTTGCAGAGACTCTGCGCTTATGGGCGTGTACCCCCACAGCTCTCAGGGGAGGTCGGAGCCTTACTAATAGGTTGCAAACAGGTGCGAGAGCATAGGTAAAACGTAAAACAGTAAGTTAACAACCTCAGGGACTGAGGCCAACACTAAGTGCCAAAAACTGCAGTTCTTTCAACAGCCACTTGAGGCTGGCTCCAGAAGCGAGTAAATCCCTGTAAACACTCATGTTAAAATGCCCAACTTGACAACAGAAAAAAACAAGTTTACAGGCTGGTACAGAAAAGGGTTGCAGTCCTTACAGATAATTTCAACATTCATGACAACTGTACGGGGGTTGAATTTTTACCATATTCACTGGTTTATATTTTCTTAAGGCTTAAAGCTATGCGTAATCAAAGGCGGGCTGCTTTGAGTTACAGACTGTTTGCCGATAGTGTCCTTGACTTTACGGTCAGTTCCTATCCAAGCTCTTCTGGCCCAAATATGGTCACCTCTGGTTCCAAATCAAGATGGTGACAGCTGAAATGACGAACTCAGGGCTTCAAAATGGGAGTCCAGAAACCACCAGGTGAAGTCATGGTAGCTACGTCCATTATTTTTACAGTCTATGAGGGAAACGCTAAACAACAGTGAATCTGAGGCTGGTTACAAACAGTAACCGACAATTCTGCATATTAAACCTTCAATGATCATGGTCATACTTTTGCAGTACAAAATATGTTATTTCACACTGTAGTGTGAGTACTTATTGCCATTATGACTCATTTTGCTTTAGAAACCGAGTTTATTCTAAAATGATGAAAAAAAGAGATTAGAACTTTACTAGAACCTTAAAGGTAAATGTTAAAAAAGATTTGCCATCAAATATTTTAAAATAAATAGTAAATGCTCATGAAACACTACAAATCAAAAGTGCAAATCAAATATGTTTCCTCTTTATAATGTGGGATCAGGCATTGCTAAAAGTGAAACATAGGTACAGAGGTCATGAGTGATTCATTAGGTATAATTATGTTGATGACGCATTGTAATTACAGTCTTTGCAAAAAGGTTTAAAAAGAAAAAAAAATTACTCATTAGTTTTACCTCTCACACCTTTATGAGCACATTGGGTGTGTGAACAGATTTTGGCTCCCATGAGTTCATAAAGAATCCAACAAGTATGAGTTGCAACATGTCATGATGTGCGTGGTTTGTGTGTGCAAACAGGATTTACAGTAGTGGGTCGTCACACACAATCAAAAGCAGCAGTAGCTGAATGCCACTGACAGGTTCTGTCTTCGAGCGTTTCTCATCAGCGTAATCGGCAGCCAATTGCTCTCCTTGTTGCAACTTAAGAAGATACATGTGGCAGGTCTGAGAGAGCATTCAGTTTTGTTTACTTACCAAAACCTCAGCTGAACTTTTGACGCTTTCGGCTCGCTTAATCAATGGGAAAAGGAGTTACCCTGCTCAGATGTAACTTGCTGGTTTTGAGCAAAAATTAAATCTAAGCACACAGTGTTTTGTTACTGTTTAAGACTGGAAACTTGGTGTCATAAAAGGAAATCAATAAGCTAAATCAAGCCATACCAAACCATGACATGGTCTCTTTTTTAAACCTAACAAAGGACTTTTGTTACCTAAACCTAGCCATATATTTTCAGTGTAACTGTGGCTGTTTCACAACATTAACGGCACATATTAAACTGCAAACTTTAACTGACTTATACGAGGTATTCGGTTGTGAGCTTTCTATTTAATGTAGGTCCATGCTATATTGTTAATAAAATAAGTTAATGTTGTCTTCAGGCCAGGGACACCTGTCTCCTGGGTGAAAGTCCTTTGCTCACTTGGCCAGTCCACCACCCTTATTGTTTTTATACTCTAGCGCCTCACCTCTTCCTGTTCTTCTGCAAAAATACTGCAGCCACTAGAGAGTGCCACCTAACAATAAACATAAACATATTAAGTGACTTAAACAGTTGACCTGTGTGGCAAATAAGAAAACAGGTTGAAGGACTTGTTGGAAAATACAAATGAAGAAATAAACATGAGCGATCAGATGATCCAACACATTGTAGCACATCCAAGGTTAGCCTATACTATTGCAAATTTTGACCTATACTGTCTGTTGCGATTTTGGCTTAGTGGCTACGGTTGCAGATCTCATTACACTCACTGGCTAAAACAGATTTTTTCCCCCCATGCAGAAACATTACAAGACAAATGACTGGCAAACATGCTTTCATTTCTCTGAACACCACAAAGTTGAAAGTGAGTCCACAGTTAGCTCCATCTCCAATAGACATGAAAAAGCCTTGGATAGCCATGTAAGTTAATTGATTTAATGCCATAAATGTGGAAAATCAGCAGGAGCTCAACCAGCTCAGCCATAGGATGACTCTAAATGGGGAAGCCTGAAAAAGATTTTTCTGTGTATGTGCCCAGTGAGTAACTTTCATTAGAATGAATGGAGCACCATCCTTGAACACGTTATTGAGTTCTCTTAATACATCCCGGCAGTTTACAGCCAGACTTTGTGGTTATTTAACTTAAATTCTGTAGTTTTCCTTTACGATTAGGGGATATTACCAACATTCAACTAGTAAGAAACTGGAATTAGTCTTTAAGTGACCTCAGATCCACCTCTTACCTTCAGAGCTGCACGTTCCTTCTCCCCTCGCTCTCATTAAACAGTAGGACAACCCTTTCCAATGCTCTCTGCTTGTTATTAATGTCACATCTGTTTTAAAGAGCTGCTAAAGCAAACAACCTGTTACTATTAGAAAAACATAGGCATGCAAATATATACACTTACATACATTCACAAATACATAGTTTAGCTTTAGAGGACCACATCTGCACTCCAGATGTCAATGCGGACTGTGGTGACCTGACTGATCATGACAGGCACCACTGTTCAACAAGAGGTTTAACATTTCTAGTGCTTTTCTTAGCACGCATCTGTTTTGTTTAGACTGTACTTTTGCTTCAGCAGCCTGCTTATTTAACAGATTAAGGACTCAGATTCCTGTGAAGGCAAACATCATTCTGCAGCGATGGAAAATCAACCCGTTCATCTTTTCTTTTCACTGGAAGTAAAAAGGAAAGGGAGGACTAGTTCAGCATCAGGAGACGGATGAGGTTCACTTCCTGAGATATTTGTGCTCTTAGCGAGCTGTTAGATTTCCTGCCAAGATTTTATCCATAATCTGATTGCGAAAATGGCCAGAGAAATAGTACCTCCCAGCAGGGTGTAATTGTTATTTTCTGCTCTGATTTCTTTTTCATACACATTGAGAAAGTTCTATTATAACTGCAGTTTTGATATCCCATCCGTCTTTGTTTGCCTTCCCCATCAACGTGGAGGCTGTCTTATTTCCTTTTGTGGCATTAGTTTCTCTTGTGCCTCCCATTTCCCAGTGCTGGGATGCAGCCAAGTCCGAGTCACAGAGCGTACTATACAAGGTCAGGGTGTGTTTACACAGTTATAAACATGAAGACATGATTAAAACATGTTTCAGGAAAGGCGAGAATTTGTGTGTTTAACATGTGCTGGCTTTTGGGACTGTTTGTCTTCTCTTCCTAGCTGATTTTGTGGTCACAATGGATCCTCTTAAGGCATTTGTCACATTTGTAAGAGCTCTAATTCGTGCTAAGATTTTGTGTCGATGCTAAACTGAGCTGTGCATCTGCATACAGCATGCAGCATTTTGTGTCTGGAAGAGCTCTGCAGGGATGCTGATTTTCATTTGCTGTTCAGCTGGTATCTTTGCAGCACAGACTGGGTTGAGGCTGATTGGCATCATTTTGTCACAAAGGGTAGATAGAGGGGTGATAAATGAGAGGGTGCAAGACACTCCCATGTAATGGCATAACCTGCACCCTATCTAACACCCCAAACAGAGTGTCAATGATGACACTCTGTTTGGGGTCTTAGATTGGCAGATCATCAGAAATCTGAAATGTCACAGTAAATGCAGTCACATTTTAATACACTGTCACCTTATCTTCTGTCTGAAGGAAGTGGGATGAGAAGAAGCACAGAGTGGGAACAAGACTTTGGCCTGCAGTTTGTTAATATTTATCAGCAGTGCAAAAGGTTGAATTCCAAATTTGACACACAGCTGTTGGATCTGTGCAGCTGCAGCTAATTAAAAATAATGAGCTTCATGGTTTGTCCATGTAACAGCCATAAGCCACTGGTATGATGCATCTCTTTCACAACTGAACATATTGCTCCTGCAAATCAGTAAAGAATGTCTTTCATTACAGCCTGTGTGGGAGGTTAGTGACGATTTAACTCAAAAAGCATATATTCTTTTACCAGTTTGTGAAAGTGGCCTCATCTACAAATGATATTTATGTGTGCTAAAGACGCTATAATTAAAGCCACTATGTGTCAAATATGAAAACATCCATCTTAGATGCCTTTCATGGTCGTATCAGGAAAGACACTCACTGCATTTACATGCACAGTTAAGCTGAGCAATGCTTATAACTTGATTAAGCTATTTGATTGGACTGCTGTCCTGTTCCAGTATACAAGCACCAGGGGAGAGTTGATTTATTAGTGGAAGTACGTCTCCGCCACAGTAGGTGGCGATATGCCCCTTTTCAGCTAGTTGTTATTGGACCTTCTTTGGTTGACCTATTACATCACATACCAGACAACTTAGCAAGTGGAAAACAGGTTGCATGTCGAGCAGTGAAAACATGGTTTACTTTTTGGTGCTGTACATTTGTGGTGTGGCTTTTCTTTTACAGATTTATGCTGTTTCACTTCCAGGTCAAAGCCTGGTGCAGGGACTATAGAGTATGTGCAGAACATTTAGGCCAGTTCAGGTCCTATTGAGGTGTACACAAGAAGGTCTAAATTGACCCCCAACTGAAATGATAGTCCAACATTAAGAAATTTGACCTAGGTCGAGTTCAGTCAGACTAATATGTTTACATGTATTTTAAAATTCCAGTTTTAGTTGGACTAACACAATAATTTGACATTTCCTAAATTCATGTAAACCTACTGACTGTTGCAGAATGCAAAAAAAGGAGAAAAAAAACAGCCGTCTTTAAAGACTCAATTTGTTTCCACAAGAATCATCATGTTTGCTGCATATTACTACTACAAACGCTCCCACTGGTGGGTGAGGTAATGTAAGCTTATCCATTTTGACATAGAAAACAATATGGAGGCCAGCTGGTAAAAAATAATCTTGTTTTACAGTGAAATGTGTATATGTTTCAGAAAACATTTTAGTGGTGAAATAGGCAATGCAGTCACAGTATTTTTACAGTTTGATCTTAGTTTGGTCTTAGTCTGAGAAACAGAGAGAGAAAGAGGCAGAGAGAGGGGTGGCTCTCTCTGCCTCTTTCTCTCTCCTGCAGGACAACCTGCAGTTCAGGCATTTTCCCCAAAGACAGCGAAAATCCAACAAGCTGGGAGATGAGCAGGGAAATTGGGGCGCTAGTAAGATGTAGAGAGGTTTACCACAGGCCATTCACACACTTACTATCCACGTTGTTATGATACAAAGCTGGTTGAAAATCTGCATAAGATTCCTTTAACTTGACTGGGTTTCAAAACACTGAGTGCACATAGGATGAAATGTCCAATTTGATTTTATTGGTTGTTTTGGAAATAAATGCAGTCATTGTTAGACAATATATGCGAACAGAAGAGGAATGGTGTTTGTAAGTGTATCAATTATCTAGATAGGACTCCTGGGTTTATATTTATATAAGTAAAGTATCAGCTCTTGCATTTTAGTCCTCATGGGTAATTGAAAATAATAATAAAATTGTGGGTTATAAAAATCAAATGGTTTTACCCACTCAGTCAGAATACAGTTAAAAAAATCATAGCAGTCTGCACAATATTTCATGAGCTAGCTTGTGCAAAGATGATATTTTGACCCATGCTTGGGAAAGAAGGATACTCATTGTTCAAAATGGAAAAAGTTCATCTCATGGGAGTACACAGTAGTTGTGCTCTTAAATTCCATGGCAAACTGCCCATTTAATAAAAGGGACATTTTGGCAGGAAGGTCAGGGGTTTACCAGAAAAATCAGGATAAATTTTCTGGGAACCATTAACATCTAAACCATAGATACATCAAGACATTAGTTGTTGTTGTGTTATGATCTGACCTGTCTGACTAAAATCACCATCATTAGGTCCACCACTTTGCTCCAATTTAAAATATCTCAATAACTACATGATGGATTGCCATGAAATTGTGTGCAGACGCTTGTGGCGTCCAGAAGATAATTTTTGATAACCATGGCAATCGCCTGACCTTTTTCTCTAGTGCCACAATAAGATTGACATTTGTTTTCCGGTGAAATCTCAAAAGCTTTTCTTATGACTCTCCATGAAAAAAATACCCCACTCATAAACTCTGAAGGTTTTATGTGTCTTAAGAGAATGGTTGCTAAAAAGTGACTAAAGCAGACTACAGAACATCATAACACTAAGTTCTGCCAGACACAGCTTTACAGCCTGGTTATAGCCTAACATGAGCTTTTTACTCCTGCAGACGGCATTTACGCTTCCAAAATCATAAAAATGGCGTTCATTTGTGAAGATTATCTGTTCTTGCTGATATGCCATTATCATAAACTTTTGTTTGTCACAGAGCTTATTTTTCTGCCATAGTACAAAACCCAATTGGAAAAATTCCACAGGCTTTTTGATGAGGGAACCAGGGTGATGCTAATTCTGCATCAGCCTACTTAAAACACCATCCCTGAGGAAGTCTATTGCATGGATCACTATGAAACATGGTACATACATTTATGTCCCACTCAGGATGAATGCAATAACTTTGGTGATCTTCTAGCTTTTTATTTTATGTAGGGCTGACTATCGGTATTTTCACAAAATATTTGCACAATGAAATTCAGTAATATGAATATAATGACTATGTGAGTAAAGGTAAATAATAGAACGAGTGATGCAAGATATCTGATTTTTTGCAGAAATCCGATATACATATATATAATTACTTATTTGGCCAATAACCAATAGCAATATAGATGTATCCACTTTCTTCCCCACCAAATTTCAGTGATCATTAAGTCTCTCTCTTTTTTTTTTTTTTAAGATTATTTTTTGGGCATTTTTGCCTTTATTGGATAGGACAGAATGACAGAACATGCAGCAAAGGGCCGCAAACTGGAATCGAATTCACGGCCGCTGCGGCAAGGACTTTGCCGTCATACATAGGGCGCCACTCTATCCACTAAGCCACCAGACGCCCCATCATTAAGTTTCTTTAGTAGTGAAATTAACATCATATTATGCATACTTTCAGTAATACAGTGATTCTCAGTGTATGTAATATTCATTCATTGTGCAAAATAAGAAAAATACTTCAACTTAATGTCGATGTTTTGTAAATGTTCATTTTTCAAGAAAAAACAAATTTATTTTGTGATATCGGCAGAAATCAGCATGTTAGCCGATTCCAGTATACCATTTTACAGCCAGTATCTGCTAATACTGATGATGTGCCGATATTGGCGTGCATCCCTAAATAGAACATGCTGGTAAACACAGAAAATTACGTCACTTTACTATAATGCAGCCTTTAAAATGGGTAAAAGACAATACTTGCAATACTACGACAGTCTATGACTATGTCTAGTCTCATATCACGATATTGATATTGATAAATTGCCTAAATCTTGTCATCACTGAATCAAGTTCAAGCTTTAGTCAAGATACCAGATAATCTAACATATTTTCAGGGTAAATAACATATAACACATTGCACCAACAACATGAGAAGTATCTCATCCTGCCTTAGATATCTTATGAGTCTTGACATTTGTGCACTTGGGACAACAAAGGCATTTAATACAGTGATGAATGCAGGCTTTTATTTTGAGTCAGCAGGATTTTTATGATGGAGTTTCACCCCAGTCAATCCCACCTGCTGTTTTCTTCCCGCCACAGATCGATTTTTAGACCAAAGAGGTCTAAAGGCTGTCTTTCCTGCTTTTTCTCTCACAGTTTTTTTTCTCATCTCTGATGCTTCCCTTCTCCACGTCGTGCTTTACCCTTGACTCTCACTGTCCTCTTTATACTCTGTCACATTTCCAAATCTCTCTCTTCTCTCTCACTTTGAATATTTTTCACTAACGAGACATTAATCTTTCATGGGAACACTGGGTTGATAATTACAGGGAACAGAGAGGATAACAATTACCTGGATTTGTAGAAATAAAGATATGCAGAGGCAAGACAAAATGAGACTAGAGAACAGTGGCATTCACCTCTAGTAAGGGCCTCAAACATCATCAAAAGCATCAAAACAACATCAAAATATAGAAAAAAACATAAATGATAAGGTGGTAATCAGGATTAGTATCAGAAGCATCATTCACTAATAACTTAAACTATTAACTACTGTAGATGTCAGAGTTGTATTTAGCAAGTGGTGTAATCGGCATTTTAAGAGCCCACCTCTCTCTTCTGATATTTCATTAAATGAGGCCCGTAACACCTCTAGAGAGGGATTAAAAATAAGTTCTTTGCCCAGTCCCACGCAAGCTTGCAGATATTGCTGTGCATTCTTAATAAGTCTGCAATGGCTCAGAGCTGTCCCATTATGAAATCTGCAAGTGTGTGAGGGCTTTCTTTTGGACTTTGAAAGCCCTTTGTGCAAACATTCAGCAAGTCCACACTCATGCAGACTTTGTTTGAGTAACCCACAACTTACAGAAGTGTTGCAACATTAAAACAGGGATGAGGTGGCTGGAAGCAAGTCTCAACCAAGCACTGTGTGTTCAGTATTGCATGATGGCCTGATTTTTGCTTGGAAGCATGCACACTCTGCTGCCAACATGCACCAGGCTAAACCAGAACTGTTCTTTGAGTCCATAAGCTCCAGAGTGGGTGGGATGTTAGGTCAATCAAACAGGATTTTCGCCCAGTAGACAGCTGTTCGTGTCCTGTGCAAAACCAAAAGTCAGCATTGAGATTTTTCTATACTTTACCTACTTCACAGAACAACGTGTTTTTCCAAAGATGAAAGGACACAGTCTGCACACTAGTTCATAATCCCATGAATGTTTTTTAATTACCGGGTGGTGAGGTGACGTTTTAAGTATTAAGGTGTTGACCAGATGGTTGAAGCGTCACCTGGGTGGTAATTTAGAAAATAATAAACCGGTGTGTGGACTCTTTATCTTTCTGTCTTCTACCTGTTCTTCTGCACAGCTCCTAGTATTTGTCGTCTGGCTGTGCATGCTTTTGTTAGCCCTTTTTCCCCTAAACCTCATCAAACTGCAACTGTTTTACCAACTTGGTCTCACTTCCAACTCGTCAATGACAGACACATGGTCAGTGATCCTCAGTGTTAGATACCGATGCACCAAGGCACCCTTTAGTGGCAGTATGAGACGCACAGGATGGCAGCATTTTTTGATGCACTGAGCCACTGCTGTAGTAAAAATAGCAATAAAGTCCACATAGGGCAGGTGGGCGAGGAGGTGGATGGGTCGAAGAAACTCCAGACTTTTACCTGTAAGACCGCTGTTAATGTCCCATGTCTCATAATAATGTGTAGCATACTGTGCTAGTGACATATGTCAAGTGACGGTACCTTACATTAGTAACAGACATACTTATTTTAAGCCAAACCATGATGGTTTGCATTAACTGAACCACAAACTTTTGTTGCCCAAACCTTAGGTTGTAAACAACAAAAAAGACACAATGCATATAATAAGCCTAAAATGACATGTCACCCCTGAGGATTCAAAACTGGCACTGCAGGGGTACATGTAGCGGCATAGTTTGGCTTGTAGGGCCACTGACTAAGTGTCATAATTGTAGAGTTGGAAATGACAAAGTGTTTCATGTTAGTTATGTGTTTAAAACTTCAAACATTTATAATTGACTTTTTATTTGCATTGTTTTCATGCAATCAATCACTAAATCAATATGTTTTTCTGTGGGGAATTTTTCCTCATGAACTGAAGGTAGCACAGCATGAGTAATTGTTTCACAAAAGTTGATTTTGTGGGTGAAGTATTCCTTTAATGGTGTAAGTGTGAACATGCTGAGTCGTATAATGCTGGCTGCTCTGTAACAGGCCCCTGTTGTGTAGTAAGAAAAAACAAAATTAGATAAGTCTGTGTTGTTCACTAGAACTGGTGCAGCATTTCATTCCCTGGTCCAGTGGGATTGTTAAATCTTACAAAAAAAGAAAAAGAAATATTTTACAGGCTGTGGAAATGTCAGAGAAGTGTTTTAACAACATTTTACACTTTGATGCCTGGACTTCATTTGCACTGGATTCTAAAAACAATGCCTACTTTCTTATTATTTATGTGGTGAGAAAAGAAAACAAAATGCATACACTTGCCACACTGCGTGTCCACCTGTATCAATACCTCACTTGGTTCTCTCTGTGAAAAACCTTGATCTTGAAAATAATACTTCCAGGTTAACAAAATAGAGCTCTCAGTGGGCTTTTAGCTCACAGAGAATAATGGTGTGTTTTTAGTTTTGAATTACAGAGTAACTGTTATTCTGACCTTGAAAGTCTCTTAGTTGAGCTTGTCTTTGCATGTGCTATACAGCCTTCATCCTAAAGCGAGGGATCGCCATGCAGCAGACCACACACACTCTGCAGCTGACCTCAAAACATTTTTAGAGGTGACTTTCTCTATAGAAAGAGCATGTTATAAATTCGCATACTGAAGCCTTGGAGGGGCGATGAAACTCCCTTAAATACCCTAATATTAAACATATTCATACAACTTTTCTTGGAATAATTGGAGAAGACTGAAATACTTCAAAGGAAACTACACTGCTGCACTTATGGTGAAAAGGAAACTGAAAAAAGACGTGTTTTAACAAGTGTTTCTAATTTACAGGAGGCCCTGCTGAAGAGGAAGAAATGACGACAAGTGATGACCTGCAGATTAAAAACAATGATGAATGGACACATCAGAACACACAACCTCCTGTAGGTGAACTTTTTTGAGAGAATTATTTCTCTTTCTACATGCCTACTCCATTTACATGTCAGCATGTCACTATCAGACTGCAAGTATGGGAGAGACACCCAAACGAAGCACACTTACAGTCTCCACAGCTTGCCCATTGCTGAAAATTATGGGAAAAGACCTATCAGGACATTGTTTGACTTCAGGCATACAGACACGACTGAAAATCTGGATGTGAAGTGGGTTTCGCTGTTGTCACTGACTAACCTGCGGAGCATCTCAAAAGTCAAAGTGGTTAGCTTCCTGATGGGCTTGACGTTGACGTTCCTCGTCATGGCTTCCTACATCCTAACGTGGGAAAGGAAAGGACTTTTGCTCACCCCCACGCTCTATCACCTCAGACCTATGGTCATCCCCACCAGCACGGCAACAGCTGAAGTCTCCACTGAAAAGACTTTAATAGACATGAAACTTCTGGTGAAGATCATCAGCTCCAAAATGAAATACACACCCAGGAAGGTGCCTAATGAAAAGGATGTCGTTGGAACGGACTCTCATGTAAGTCTCTGGAAAAATTACTCTGACTCATTTTTGCTGTAGATGAGTGGGCCAACTAAAATAAAATATGTTTTTGTTATAATCCATGCTGCAATTATGCAATGTTTTCACTCTGGTATTTGCTGGCAAATGATCAATTCACACTGAAAAATTATAATAAATGACCTTAATGATTGCTTTGTTTTGCTGTTGACATAAGTGAACAGTAGGAGGCTGGCAAACCTCTAAAAATCAACGCTGCAGTAAACACGTTTGGTGGAGCTTGTTATGCGTAGTGTTTGTCAAGACTGACAAATGTGTTGATTTAACTTCGAGCCAAAGTTGGTAGGGCTGTTAAGTTAATATCAGGTTACATGTCTCGCTAAGTGTTGCTAAGGACCTTCTGACTGCTGTTACTATGTGCTAATGTGCTGTATTTCTCATGTGTTTGGTTGTGTGATCTCATCATGCTTTGCTGTGTTACACTATGTCATTTTGCTCTGTTTATGGCTGAGGCATCAGCAGCTCTGACAGTTACACTGTAAAGCAAAATTACAGAGATAGAAACGCAAGTGAGTCAGTAAGCTGAATAACACTCAGTGTTGTGTCAATGTTAGACCAATGTTGACGACGAGAGCGAACTTTGATGTTTCTTTTCTCTTTTTTTTTCTTTTAAATGCATGTTTGTCCCTTTGTATGATTCTGTATCCACTCTCTAATTTCTGAGGTTTTGGGTGGTCCATGAACACAGCAGAGCTGTCCATGAGTTCATTTTTACCTCAGCAGCTTTATTTGACTCGTGGGCTGGAGAATTGATTTGTCGATCCTTTCAGAGCTAACCAGATCAGATCAATGGATGAGAGGAGCAGCTGCACAGGCAGTGAATGCAAACTTTCAGACCCAGCAGAATGAACAGTTAAGTTTCATTTTCAATGCACCTGGTGTCCTGCTGCTCTATCTGTGCACAAAGTACGCTCTGAGTGTGCTGCTCCATCTATGCACACAGTACACTCCTAGTGTGGTGCAATAAATAACCGCGCAGTACGTATATTTCAACAATGCCTCCAATGAATCGTCCAGCTCCTAAAAGAGATAATCTATTTGTGGCGGAAGATGCTTTAATCATGGCAGGCCGCCACAAATAAATGAATGTGTGGGAAACCCTGCACATCTGGCTCCAGAAACCAACTTGGCAATGGCTGAAATGCTTATCTTGATGCTTCAAAACGCCAGTCCATAAACCAATGGGTGACACCACAGTGGCTACAACCATTAATTTATTCAGAATATGTGTTTGGCTTGTTAATATCTCACTCAGTTTTCAAATACTGTAGCCACAAAGTCATGTCATGTGGCCTTAAATTATGAATGGTTTTATACTTTTTATGTGATTAGGACTTGTAATTGCTGGCGGACAGTGAATATGACATGAATTCTAAGTAGCTGCTGTTCTCCATGAATGTAATGTCTTTTACCAGCCACCTTACAGCACACTAAAAAGTGGCTGTAACACCACAACCTGCAGTCTTCACAATAATGACAAATCTAAACCTCTGACAATTTTACCAAGAACACATCCTTCTCCAGAGGGCTACAATATTGCCTGATACCTCTTTGTCCCTCTCTGCAGCTGTTCTCTATAATCCCTCGCCATTTCCTGCCCGGCATCAAGAGCCCTTGCTGGTATGAGGAGTTCACTGGTGAACTCGGCACCGATCCGTACAAGAGGAACCTCTTCACTCTGCGCTCAAAGAGCTTCAAGACTGTATGCGACCAGCTGAGGACCAATTTCAACCAGCATCTGTACCGCAGAGGCAACAAACTGTTTCGTCTGCGCTGCTTACCGTTCTTCTATATCATCGGCCAGCCCAAGTGCGGCACGACTGACTTATTCCACAGACTGCTGCTGCACCCCGAGGTCAACTTCAACACAATGAAGGAGCCACACTGGTGGACCAGGAAACGCTTTGGTGAGTCATCAGGAGATGGATGGTCTTTGTTAATGTTTTGATGATGATGTTAGGAGCTAGCTAATGAACTGAAGGATTGGTATAACTGAGGTTTTAATTCATCCAAAAGGAACAGACAGCAGCAAATACACTTATTTAAAGTAGGGCTGCAATAATAATTGAGAATCAATTAAAAGTAGCAGCTTTTTTGTTCATCCATTAGCTGCCCTCCGTAGTCTTAAATTATTGTAAATTTAATTGTTTTGGGTTTTCAGCTGTAGGACAGATCAAACAATCAGAATCAGAATCCGGTTTTAATGCCAAGTACATTTACATACATACATACATACAATCTGACTTGGTGTTTTGATGCAAAACAATTAACATAAAGGAAGAATACAGATATTTAATTTAAATAATATAAGACATAATATAAAAATATAGAAGCATTTAAGAATATAAAATGAAAAAATAGAATATAAAGAACAAATGAAAAATGTATGTACAAAAGGTGCAATGGAGAGATTGTACAGTTGTGCAGAAGTTGGAGCTGCAGTGCAAATATTTGCAAGACATTTGTTGATGTCACCTTGTGTTCTAGGATATTGTTTATTTACTGTTTTCTGATGATTCATCTAGAAAATATGCTATAGATATTGCAGGACAACCATCGCTCCACTGTGCTTGATTTTGGCAAGGTGCTGGAAACATCAATGTGGCTGAACTGGTAGAATTAAAGTCCTTACACTTAGAAACATGGCGTAGATGTTAGCGTGCGGATCTCTTTTCTACCAAATTAATGGATTTTGAAAATAATCATTAGTTGCCCTACTTTAGAGTGTGTTTTATGTGAGAAACTTTTATGTGAACTTTTAGCTTCATCTTGACTAGGACTCCTCAAGAAAATAAATTATGCATCTTTAAGGACCTAATCAGATTAATTGATAGTGTTGCGTAGAGTAAACAAAACCCAATACTGGAGTGCTCTGTGGATTAACTTATTTCCTCCAGTCTGACTTCTGAGCTCACTAAAGTCAGTCTCAGTGTACTTGCCTCTAATAACAGTCATGACTCCTGACAGTGCTGGAAGGCCTTCCAGATCAACATTTCTTGCGATTTCCAATTTTGACGTATCTTTCAGGCTTTTTAAATGTGAAATCAACAACTCTCCCTTTCATGGCAATCTCCTACTGATATTATTTTTGCATCAATGTCTCTTTTTTTCCCTGGTTCAGGTTTTGTATGTTAGGATGCTCCTTTAATGTGCCATTTATGGAAAAATATGTAGTTTTTTTTGTCTTTATGAGACACAGCTCAAATGTGAAATACAAAATTTATATCATTTACATTATTAATTATTTTATATTGTCATTATATAATATTAATATTATTATATAGTTTAACATTACAAAGTTAGTGCCTAATTATGTAATTTTTTTTATATAAATGTCCCTTTGCAGGTGTTATGACAACTACAAAAAGACATGAAATACATTAAAACGTGAACATCAGTACTCTACATATAACAGAGCACATAAAATACTTACAAGATCGGAATAATTTACAGATTATGGTCACACACTTGATTGTCTGTTAGCCATGATTTAAATTATTTTAAAATAAACAATATTACAGTTACAGTGTTGGCACACTATATAAGATAAGATAGATAAGATAAGACTTTATTCATTCCACACCAGGGAATTTTACACATTACAGCAGCTGAAGAGTCAGACGCCAAGAGCAAAATACAAAAAAAAAAGTTTGAGTACCAAAAAAAGATAAAACATAAAAAATACAAACTAGATGAAATAAAATACAATAATACAAAATCCATGTACACTATATACCCCTTTTACTTTTACAGAAGCTGTATGTCCATTATTTATATTTGCACAGGATAACTCAAATACACACGGTGTGTAGTATATCTACTTAAAAAATATAGAATCATAGCCTATAAATATTATTTCACAGTAAGTCGTACAATATTGTACAGTTGGAAACACAGTGTGTTACACAGTATAAACATTAAAAATACAGATATGTACATATATTATGTGAATATTTATGATGACTATGGAAAAACAGAATATAGGATTTTTAACAATAGATTCTTACTCAACAGAACAAAAATTTCCAAATGCAGAGATAAACTGCTACTCTGCATGCTAAAAAACTAACACCACTGACAACAACTGAAGACTCTGCAGCTGCTTCATAGTAAAATGCTGCCTTAACTGTCTTCCCTGGAGAGCTTTTAGTATTAAAAGCTTGCAGAAAGTGCTATGAATTAGCAGCATATGTAAAATGCAAAAGAAGAAAATGAATATATCATATAGCTAATGTGCTATGTGTCTGTCTGCTTGTCTCTATTCTAATATTCCCTTGTATGTAATAAATGTATGTCTGTTGGTTAAAAATAAATATTCTTTTTATATGCAGGTATTATTCTCCAGTAGCTAAGGCTTTTAAATGAACCAGATTCAAAGCTTATACAATCCATTAAATGGATTTTATGGTGAAGAAGTCTATTAAAGTGTACATAATGAGTGATTATTTTTCTGTGCCTCGGGGTGCAGGTTATATCCGTTTCAAAGATGGCTTCCAGGAAAGTTTTCCTGTGGAAGATTACCTGGATCTGTTTGACTTGGCAGCCCGCAAAATCCAAGAGGGAATCAATGGAAATTCATCTGGAGACCACCGCGCACTCATAACAGGTGAACACATGTGAAAGTGTTTGTGTACGGGTAAAGTTTGGTATTGTTACCGTCTGTTGTGCATCAGATGGAATAATCTGTTGCTTTTCATAGTTGTTACTCGACATTTTCTGAGGACCTTTGAACAGAAAAACAATTGGATCCTGACCATGATTCAAATTACAGGTCTGTTTTGTCTTTCCTCTCCTTTTTCGCCAGGCCTCACTGCACTTTTTCAGCTGTGACCTCAGGAGCACTGCAGTGGTGCTCAAATATTCTAGATATTCTGCGGTTTGAGAGAACAGCAGAGAGTTTAGAAGTATACACAGAATCTCTAACACCTCTGGGTGCTGTCACAACCACATTTATTCATTCTCCGCACATATGTGATTATAAATAAATGAGGTTGACTCAAACTTTTGGCCTGGCCCTGAGAGACAGTCGAGAATAAACAATGACTTTCAAAAAAAAAAAAAAATTCAGAGTGAGTTGGTATTGATCTTTTGAAAGGCAACATTAATATTAAGGTGATTTTGTAGGTTTTCTTCTATGAAAATGTGGTGTGCTGCTTTGCTGGAGTGAAACAAACTCCTCTTTGGATTTTGCATTGTTACTGATAATAAATGACACTGACACTTCATTTATTAAAAAGTTGCAACTGCACAGACACAGATTTCTTCAGGCATAGATTTGGAGCACATAATGTTCCCCAGACAAGGAAAGCGTTTGCAACATCTCTCGCATATTTTGGTCTGTAAAGTTCAGCTCAACTTTTGCTCCATTTTGCCTGAGTGTCTGCGCTCGCTGCATTTTAAATGAACATTGTTAGGCAAGGTGATGCTCAGACTGTCAATGTCTTGACAGGTGAAGCCAGTGCATCCACGATGTGGGACAACCAAGCCTGGAGCTATCTTCACAGAGACATGGGGGAGATAGAGCCTCCATTCCTGGCTCAGGACTTCATCCACACAGTCCAGCCCGGTGCCAAAATCATCATCATGCTCAGAGATCCAGTAGAGAGGTACTGTTCGGTTTGGATTGCTTCTAAAAGGTTTTCCGTCAGAGCATATTTATTTTAAATAATAACTCCCATTATTCATCCAGCAAAATGTCCTTTTAAAGTTCCAGTTGGCTTACAGCTTTGTGTTTTTTCTGTGTTTCCAGACTTTATTCTGACTACCTTTACTTTAAGATGGCCAACAAGTCAGCTGAGGACTTCCATCAGAAGGTCGTAGACTCGGTGCAGTTGTTTCATTCCTGCCTAAATCAGAGGTCGCTGCGTTTCTGCGCCTACGACGCCGGCCTCTCCAACATCATGCCGGTTAGAGCTTTTCCTCAGCTTTTCAGCTTTTCCAGCTACATTTAATTAAACCCAACAACAAACACCTAATTTCTTGGAGACTTTCCACCAGTCTTTCTTTTGTTCTATGCAGTGAAAAAATACAACCAACTAGCTGCCCAGACTCACTTCAGACCCTTCAGTATATATCCTATCAGGCAGTGCTCCCTCAGGAGTAAGCTGAGTTATGAGCTCTGTCGGTTGTCAGCCCTAATCACAACATGTCGGTGACAGCACTGTTATCCAGGGAGATTTACTACAGTAAAAGCAACAATCAGCTCAACCAGAAAGCACTGGAACAGCAACAGAAGCTGAAATCTAACAAAAACATTCAGAAAAACACCATTAGATTCCTTTTGTTTACACAACAAATCTACTTGTGCCACTCTGCCTGTGAGTAACAGCACAGTTCAGTTTCAGCAGGTGGTGCTGCACTGTGGTGCCCTCCTGAGGACTCCAAGTGACTGTGCATCTGTATTAAATGGGGGGGAAAAAGAAAAACAATCTCACTCTTAGATTTAACATTTAACAAACAGGAATTAAACAATGACCTTATGAGGGAATCAGATTTTAAAGGCACAAAATGAATAATACAATTACTGCCACAAGTGTGGGTCACAATGACAAGTATTAGGATTCTCTTTACTGAATATGTCTGTCATATTATTGCATTACTGAACTGGCTGGCTGCTGAATTTCACTGAAATGAAAACGTGCCAACCAGGAAAAGACTCAAAATCACCAAAAAGAGACACAAGAAGACCTCAAAGAGATGCAAAACAAACAACCACAAAGAGACACAAGATGACTACAAAATGACCAAAAAAGACAAAATGTCTCCAAAAAGACATAAAAGGATTACAAAGAATTACAAAGCATCCACTTGGAGACACAAAAAGGCCACAAAGATGCAAAAGAACTGCAAAGAGACACAAATTCACAACAAAAGGTAGTTACAACCACAAAATTACCAAAAGAGACAAAATATGTGCAGACACAAGGAGATTACAAAGACACACAAAACAATCAGAAAAAGATACAAAATGAACTCAGAGACAAAAAAAAAATATTATCAGAACAACCACAAGGAGAAATAAAGAGACAAATTAACCAACCACAAGGACACACAAAATTATTACAAAGAAACACAAAACAACCAGAGAGAGACACAAAATGACCTCAGAGACATAAAGTAAATCATTAGAGACCCCAAATTACTACAAAGAGATATAAAACAGAGGAAAAATAAGAGAGTGATAACCCATATAAAATCTGTCTTGCTCTATGTAGGAGAGGTGGTGGGGCCTCTTGCATATCTGCCCAGGGGCGCATTTCCTCATAATCACCCATGCATTTGTTTCACATTTATATTGTCATAGATTTTGTGTTATTCTTCAACTGGTCTGACCTGAAGTGCACCTAAACATCCACATATGTGCCAGTTGTTGTTGCAATATAACCACTATTGTGGTTGTGCATGGTATATATATAGTATAATATATAGTCATTTTTAAAAAGGATAGATAACTTGCTGATTAGGTTGGCAACTGCAGTTTTTAGCAAACGTCATTTATACAGGAGTTTATCAGGAATTTGTTGGCAACTATTTGCAAGTTAACAGCAGCAGGATGGTTTATGACTCAAAGTAATCTACACTGCCCATGTTCATCATAGTGAGGTAACATGTCACCCAGATTGGCTTATTGATGTGTTATTAATAGTTGTTTCACAATGATGTAGCTTTATGTCACAAAAGTTTAAGCTACACCAGACCTCAGATGAGCAGAGAAGATTGTTGTTTTTACCTCCTATCCATCTGTTGTTGACTTATTCTGTCCACAGGACACTTCAAGGGCTTCTTGTTCATGTTTGAAGGTTCAGTTTGTAGGATTTAGGAGGATATAGTGGCAGAAATTGAATATATATGGAACCGGTAGTGTTCAGCAATATGTTGAGATGAAGAGGCCAACAGGATATCTTTGGAGGCGATCTCATTTTATCCTGACAAAAGATGTAAATAACAAAATCCTCTGTTAATCATCGTTTATGTGACTTGAGCCCCTCTGCTGTGGAGAACAGCAGCAGAAGGGCAATAAAAAGGCGCACATTCAAAGTATTAAACACAGACAACATACCTGCCAAAAGATCTAAATAAAAAAAAATCCTGTCAGTCGTTTTTATGTGATTTGAGTCCCTACACAAATTAAATGATACACGAATGGGTTAACGTGCTACACGATAAGTTTAAGCTAGCAGGTAAACGTGTAAATGTAGTTTAAGTAGTTGTTACGTAAATAATTACTTTTTTCTCTAATGTATAATCACTTGAAAATATGAATTGTTTTGTTTTTGTAGCTAGGAATGAGCCCTTTATATCTATATACAGAGCTGGTCCTCTTCCACAGACTCCACTTTGTTGTTTCTACAGTAGCTCAGACTCAAACAAACAAATCAAACACTGGCTCTCGAGACGGCCTTTTGCCTTTTCACTTTTATGCGTCGAGTTCTACTACACGTTTGGCATACAGAAGTGTCAGCTGTTTGCAATATGCAGCCTCATTGCTCGATGACCTTTAATTAGCTGTTGAGATTGAAAGTTTACTGTTGACCTCAGCGAACAGCAGTTAAAACAATTAAACCACAACATGCTGACTTATTTGGTATTTCCCCCCACAGGTGAGACTAAATTTGGGGATGTACATTGTCTTCTTGCTGGACTGGCTCACAGTTTTCCACAGGGAGCAGATTTTAGTTCTTCGTCTTGAGGACTACGCAGCAAACCTCAAAGTGACAATGAGGAAAGTTTTTGATTTTCTGAGTGTAGGTACGTATCTAAAAAATGCTTATATCTCCCTGAAAGTGTATTTATGACATTATGGGGTTTCAGGGTTTTTTTTAATATTGTTTTTTATTGATTTTTAACAAATATTTTTCAAGCCTTTACTTCTGTATTGTTAAGGACTTTGACATTGTCCCTGCAGTTCCTCTGTCGGAGCAGGTGGAGGCAGCTCTGACCAAACGGCCCATGTCTAACACCCGGCGGACTGCAGACAGAAACCTGGGTCCAATGCTTCCAGCCACCAGAGACCTCCTGAGGGAATTTCACCAGCCCTTCAACCATAAACTGGCCACTGTGTTGAACAACAAGGCATTCCTCTGGAGTAACACCTGAAGGCACAGGAGCATGTGGATGGATGTGAATGAACAACCAGAGCAAGAAGCTAAAGCAGC
This sequence comes from Plectropomus leopardus, assembly GCF_026936395.1. NCBI lineage: Eukaryota > Metazoa > Chordata > Actinopteri > Perciformes > Serranidae > Plectropomus > Plectropomus leopardus. The sequence continues at coordinate 13,092,594 of NC_142188.1, read as the reverse complement.
AACACCTCTTAATAGAAACTAATATACAGTGGGACGGCAGGAGAAGTCGTACACAGGTGTATAGTTGTAAATGGACTTACATGGTCTGAATAAGTGTATGGGATTTGTTTGTGATATTTATTTGCTTTTGAAATAATGTGAGTGACGCATTGAGTCAAGAAAATAATAAAATAAGCTAGTTTGTGTTGCTTTTACTGTGATGAAAAGACATTTTTTAGCCACTGCTGAATAAAAGTCCACAAAATGCAACACAAGTTCTACACAATCTTCACATCAGTCTCCAAAAGTTCATTAACCTCATCTCTGGATAAAGTTCTCACTTTATACACTACTCAAGGCTTCACTGAAAATCATGCGGTCATGCTGCTGTTATTTGAACTTTTTTCACATTTTCTTATGTTGCAGCCCTTTGCTAAAATTGTTTAAATTCATTTTTCCCCTCATCAACCTACACTCAACACACCATAATCACAAAGCAGAAACAGAATTTTAGAAATGTATTAAAAAGGAAAAACTGAGATATCACATTGACAGAAGTATTCAGACCCTTTGCTGACACTTCAAATTTAGCTCAGGTGTCTCACATTTCTCTTGATCATCTCTGAGATGTTTGCCCACCTTGATTGGAGTCCACCTGTGGTAAATTCAATTCATTGGACATGATTTGGAGAGGCACCCACCTGTCTATATAAGGTCACATAACTGACAATGCATATCCGAGCAAAAACCAGGCCAGACACAGGATTGTGTTGAGGGACAGATCTGGGGAAAGTTAAAAAAAAATCTGCTGCATTGAGGGTCCAGAAGAGCACTTTGGCCTTCATAATACTTAAATGGAAGAAGTTTGGAACAACCCGAACTCTTCCTAGAGCTGGCCACCTGGCCAAACTGAGCAACTGGGGAAGGAGGGCCTTGGTAACCAAGAACTCAATGGTCACTCTGGCTGAGCTCCTGCGATCCTGTGTGGAGATGGGAGAAACGTCCAGAAGGACAACCATCACTGCAACAATCCACTGATCTGGGCTTCATCGCAGAGTGGCCATACAGAAGCCTCTCCTCACTACAAGACACATGAAAGCCCGCTTGAACTTTGCAAAAAAGGACCTAAAGAATACTAGATTCTCTGGTCTGATGAAACCAAGATTGAATTGTTTGGCCTCAAGTCTAAACATCATGTCTGCAGGAAAACCAGGCACCACTCATCACCTGCCCAACACCATCCCAACAGTGAAGCATGATGGTGGCAGCATCATGCTTTGGGGATGATTTTCAGAGGCAGGGAATGGGTGAGGGAAGGCTGAACGGAGCAAAGTATAGAGATATCCTGAGTGAAAAAACCTGGTCCAGAGCGCTCAGGACCTCAGACTGGGCAAAAGGTTCACCTTCCAACAGGACAATGACCTTAAGCACACAGCCAAGACAACATAGGAATGGCTTAGAGACAAATCTGCGAATGTTCTTGAGTGGCCCAGCCAGAACCCTGACTTAAACACAATCAAGCATCTCTGGAGAGACCTGAAAATGGCTGCTCACCAACAGTTCCCATCCAACCTGACAGAGATTGAGAACATCTGCAGCGAAGAATAGCAGAAAATCCCCAAATCGAGGTGAGCAAAGCTTGTAGTGTTCTGCGTAAAGGATCTGAATACTTGAATACTGTCATTGTGATATATCAGTTTTTCCTTTTTGATAAATTTGCAAACATTTCTAAAATTCTGTTGAAGTGGATATAAGTGGTCTGAATACTTTCTGAATGCACTGTATAATATGGCTATAATGTAATATAAAGAAACATCCCCTGTCCTATATTTATTGACCATTTCCCCTGAATATTAGCTAGAAAGATGGACAAGAACTAATTTTAATTTCCAGGATTAGATTTCAGAGCATCTGAAAAAGTCAGTAGTCCTCAAATAAAAGGGAAACATATTATTATGATTTCACAGTACAGGTTCATGCACATAATGTGCACATTTTTAAGGCCAAGATATTTGAATAGTAGCATCTGAAGCCTCTTAAACCTTACAGACCCAATAATGTAGATACTAAATTCATGTTCTCGGATTAGTCACAAGAGGGCACTAAAAGACAAAGCCTAATTCCAGTAACTCAACATTAAAACACTTCATAGACCTGCTGTGATATCTCTCTGTTTTATGTGGCATACAGTACGGTTTAAAGCATGGTGGTTTAAGCCTCCCCATACAGAATTATACATCTTTACCCTTCTCACTTATGAGGGTCTTGTATGCAGCATTAAGGGCCAATAATGTGCATATCATCAAGTACATATTTAGGCCACTTCATCATCACAAAAATAAATCATTAAAATGCTGTATATTTATCACACCAAACACAGTAACAAAACCAAAAGCACGTAATCCAGCGCAGAGACACCAGACACCAACCTCCAAACGGCAGACTGGATCCTGTAATAATATTCTCCAGATAATCATAATAATTATATCAATCTCAATGTAAATTCACACAGAAAATCACATTAACAAAATTAATGCAATTAACTAACCAGCCTCTTCTTGTACTGGTGCCCAAAGTAATTTACCTATATATCCATGTGAACATAGCAGTAGCAGTTATATGTGCCAAATAAAGAGGCTGGGAAAGTTATTTTGTGTGTGGGAACCTGTTTTTTTTTTTTTTTTTTTGGCGGGGGTTTTACTCAATCAATTCCTAAGAAAGACATTTTCATTTCTGTCATTTCCACTGAGAGCAAAACAAACTTTATCCTGAACCCATAAACTAATTTTTACACATTTCAAGATTTTGTCATATGATGTATGATATGATAATGTCATGTGTCATATTTTTTTGAGCTGTTGTGCTGGCTGTAAATGCAAATTGAAATTATTTGTTGTAAATAGAAGTAAATAACTAAGAGGTAAATTTGCATTTGAGGAGTGTTTGTCAGTGGCCTCAATGTTAATGTAGCTTAAGGTGAAAACAAACCCAAAAAGCCACACAAAAGAAGGTCACAGATGCAGGTGCAGAAAAGAAGGAGACTTTTACATCTTATTGGAGGTTTGTGTTCAGGTGCTGCAGCGCTGATCGGCCACAGCGACCAGGCTCCTCAGGCAGTTGTAAAGACATACTGTGAAAAAAGATTTTTAGCTTTATCCTCTTACCTGTGATCCTGAGCACTCTTTTTTTGCCATTGTTTCTCATATATAATGAAATTCTTTATTTTTCTAAGGACTAGTTTACTAATGTGTTGGCTTGATACTGACATGCACACGTTTGTTATTTATCTGTAATAATTCAACCCTTAACTGTGCCCAGCTAGATGGATTGACAGCCTATTACATTTATCTCCATTACACATCACAGGTGACATTTTCCCTGTGTCGTTGTCAACATGCACTTATTGAGGGAAATCAGAGATAAGAGATGAGGAGGGCTCCATGCCAGAGAATCCTCTTTTTTGGCTCTTTGGTTATGTGCATTTAAAATGTGATTGGTCTCCTGGATGACGAAAGAGTTCAGGGAGCTACAGAGCTGAAGAGAGGGGAAAGTAGTCAGGCTTTGCTGATTGCCCTCCTCATGTGATATTGATGGTAATCCTCTCCAAAGGCGGAAGAAACCGATAAGGTTTCTTTTAACATTCTGTCATTTTGTCAAGGACGTAAGACATCCTATTGTGCACACATGGGTGTGTGTAAGTGTGTGTGTGTGTGTGTGTGTGTGTGTGTGTGTGTGTGTGTGTGTGTGTGGATGTATTTCAGGAGCTAGAGTGATGTGAGAGTCAACAGAGTATCCCTCCATAGCCACTTTCACAGTTTCAAGTCAATCACACCTGAAAACTGACAAGAAAAATAACATTGTCATCATCTACTCTCCGCTAAGTAGCTTCACTGCAGCACTGATTAGGGCTGTTCTCAACAACAAATCAAAGTCAGTCACTCATTAATTGTATAAAACAATGTCTTCTTCAGCACAATCTAGTAGAAAAATCAGGAAATATTCCACAAAGAGCCTTTTTTAGAGAGCACATTTTGCCATGTCATTGAAGGAAAAGCACAGGTGTTGCACAGGTGCTTTTAATGCTTTTGCATTTATCTGCTTCAGTTTCAGGGTCCTGGTATTGTGCATGATGACTCACAGCCGCACTGTCACTGGGACACCTGAATAGAGCCATTCGTAATGTTTTTAGTAACACCTGTACTTTTCCTACAATGGCAAGTCAAAATGTCTGCAGTGAAAGTCAATATAATTGTTTTATATACAATGTAGTGTATATAAAACATGACATAGTGTATATTATATATGATGTAGTGTGTTAACATGTTTACTACAATATGCTCGTGATGTTTGATGTTATACTACGTAAGTATCAAGCGTAGTTATTTTGAGCCAGACTGTAATGTTTTTTTCTAAACCAAGCCAATTGCTTTTGTTGCCTAAACAAATGGAAGTAAACTAAAATCTTATGTTGACTATATTCTAAGTTTATTTTAAAAAAAGACTGTATGCATTTCATGAGCAGAATCTGTAGATTTCCCTGTGAAAATGGAAGTTTATTTTGAAAATCTCCAAAACTGTAGCCAGAGGAGTGTAATGCATCATCTTGATGTGATAGGCCACTGACCAAGTGCTGGCATTTGACGAGTTGGGAGTGAGAATGTGTCGGTTTTGCCATGTTGTAGTCCAAATGTCCCAACTGAGCAGACTTCTGCAAGTTAATCTTGTAAAGAGAGGCTGTTTTAAGTCATGACATTTTTCTCTGATTATATCATTTATCAGTTTGCGTTCCACTAACACAGTGTTATTCACTGATATGATGTGTATTTCAATTCTTTTTAACTCACTTTCAACAGTTTCCCTGCCAGTCCATGTGTTCATTGGTAATGTGTAACATCACGAACTGTCAGGCTACTCTAACCCATGAGATCTGTTATCTCTTTGTAAAATAGCTTTTCCAACAGTGATAATTGTTTGAAAAGATAAATTCATGTGCTGAATAATTCTCATGTTGATTCACACTTCTAATCTAAAATATCTTCCCCCTTGGTTTTGTTTGGCGCTCTTGTACGGCTTATCTGTGATGGTCTGAGGTAAATTAGGCATGTTGGGGAGGAAAAGGCAATTGAAGCTTTGGAGCATCCTCAACTCATTGATTAGTGAATCAGTGGGGAACACAATGAATAAAAATCATTCGCCTACACCTAACACCACAAGCTCAAAGCGCCTGAAGGAGACAGACATGCAGTGTAATACTGATTTTTGTGCAGAGCTGTAAGCTTAAAACTCTTTGTTATTACGTCTTTTTTTTGTGCACTAAACCGATGAACAATCTTTATCCATGTGCATGCTGTTGGTTGTTTTTCACCTGAACTGCTAATTTTAGTTGGGGACACTCTCTTTATTACTTTTTCTATGAAAATTACCAGTTTAAAGAAACAATTTGACATTTTGTGATGGCAATATATTTCTTTTTTTGCAATGAGTTAAATGAGAGGATCATACCAGTCTCATGTCTCTTCATTTATTAATAGGCTACAGCCAACAGCTGGCTAGCTTAGTTTAGCATAAAAATTTGAACAACAGGCTTTAGGTATGTTTTTTCCACTTTGCTGTGGCTGTGTTGGAGGCGTTCCCAATCAGCAGCAATATGTATACAAACCAAATTTGTGCAGAATTTTACCAATTGTACATTTTTTGTTCTTATTTCACACTTGCTTTGGCAATGTAGACGTAAGTTTTCCAATGCCAATAAAACCCCCTTGAATTAAAATGAACAAACCCAGCATTTATTAAAAGGCAGTGTGTCTGCAACAGGGCGTCCAACGCATCACCATTTCTATTTAAACAGTCAAACCCAGCCCCGGCTAGGACTCTTGTCACCACTGTGAGGATGCTGAGTCTTCAAGAAGTTGGTGTAACTCTCAGCAAATAAATAGTTCCAGAAAATAACTCCCATAAAAACTTGTTATGGTTTTGAAACACAAACAAGATATAACATGCTAATTGGTAAACTTCAAAGGTGCTTGTAGGTATTTTTGGACAGACCCAGACTAGCTGTTTCCAAATATTCAGCCTTTTTGCAGAGCTAAATTAGTTGGGTGCTGGCTGCAACATTTGCTTATGGAGGTGAGAGGGGTATCAGTCCTCTTCAACAAAGTCTTTGCAAAAAAAGCAATTTGAGACTATTTATCAGAGTCAAGATATTCCTTTTTTTATATTATTATTATTTGGGGTTTTTCCCTTTATTGATAGGACAGCTGTACAATGACAGGAAAAGTGGGAGACAGGGGTAATGACACACAGCAAAGGGCCACAGGCTTGAATCAAACCCGGGCCACTGCAAAGGCTGGCAGGTGAGCTGGAGGCTGCCCTGTTGAGATATTCCTTCAATGTTGATTCACTTAATTTTGATAACAATGTTGCTACAAATTTGCATCAGCTCTATGAGTTAATGTAGGTGTCACAGCCCTGCAGCTTTATTACAGTTTGTTTCCTGTCTTGCTTTGAAAGTCACTCTCCTCACGTGTCAGGTATTGTTTTATGTCCTTTGCCTGTTTCCTGCAGTCCTTCTTCTTCCAGAGTTTCTTCTGCACACCTGTCTTTATTGGTCTTGTTTGGGCTGCCCTAGTGCTACCTACCACATTCGTGCTTTCTCCATGATAAACCAATCCGTTTGTTTAGCTCATTTTGCTGGTCACCTCCCACTCACGCTGTGTCCTTCTGATCAGTTCTCTGTGTATGTTTCCCTTTGTTCCTTGTCAGTTTGTGGTCTGCGTATCTCGTTGGTTTCAACTGATTTTTGCTCCATGTGGTTTCCGGCCAGCCAGTTCTGTTTTTCTTGCTCTGCAGTACCTGAGTTTGGTAAAGTTAATACTTTATTTATTTTAGTTCCTGTTGCCATGTTAAAGCTTCTGCACTTGGGTTCTGCTGCCTGCAATATCATGACATTAACAAAAAAAGCATCAGTGTTGTCAATGAGCTAAATTATAAAATTACATTAGGTCATGTCTCTATAGGGTTCAACTTACAGAGATGATTGTTCTGTGTGTCATTCAGTGACAATATTATTTTTATGCCAGTCTCCTCCGTTGTTCCCATAGGAAACAAATGTGAAGAAAGCTTTGATAAAATCGTGCAAGTACATATGCTTTTACCAAAAAAAAAAAAAAAAAAAAGAACTTTGTAGTCAGGAGTTGTAGTCAGGGATGAATTTATTCTTCACGTCTGCTAAAGTGAAAAACAACCCTTTTATCGAAAGAATTGTCCACGCAAAAGTCTGTACTAATCAAAAATGTGTTTCAAGCAGGAGAGGTAGAAGGAAGAAATCATGCTATTGTTGAACTTTTGAACCTTAATTTTCTGTTATTTTTCTGTGTTCTTCATTGAAAGTAACAAAGCTGAAAAAGTCCACTCTGGTTTCTGTTGGCTGGCACAGTATTAAAACTTCAATGACGTTGTTGCTGACGATGATATAAAAATAGACAGTAATTACAAAAATACAACCGTATTGACTTGCTCAAAACAGGTAGTTTGAGACAAACACAATAACGTCCAATATCGAGCATCTACAATGTGACATCAGCTGTACTGAGAACATCAAATTGCAGACAGCTGGCACTCAGCTGTCAGTACTCAGCCCAATTAATCCAATTATTTGACAGTCCATCTGTACTGTAATCAGACAGAGAATCAGACCTAACTGTGAATCATTCTCATAATTGTTACATTTTGAGATTCATATGGTAATTTTTGTGGGGGGGTGTTGTTCCCTTTATTGACAGGACAGTGTAAGGTGGACAGGAAAGGTTTGAGAGTGAAGGGGAAATGCAGCAAAGGGCGACTGCAGAAGGCTCAGCCATATATGGCATAATGTTTAAATAGATCCACAGTTATGACTTATCGTTACATTTCTGACAGAAGGATACGGGATAGCCAGTTGTCATGTTGGTCAAAGATGTGTCAGATGGGGCTTATGGAATATGAACTGTCCTGTCCATTAAAGGCAATAAAACTAATCTTAAAAAAAATGCGGCATGTCAAAAGAGTGCTAAAGTGTACCTTGATGCATCAGTATCTGACACCGAGAGCCAATGACCAAGCATCATATATGAAGGGTTGGGAATGAGACCGGGTTGCAATTAGCCAACACTGGCAGGACAAACCATTAACCCTTTGAAATGTGGATCAACATCTCTTTTCTTGTGTTGCATTCAGATGCTTTTCAAAAGTATTTAAACCTCTGAGCCCTGAGCAAATGAATGTGATTCCTTCCAAAAACATTGGGAAAAAGGCAATGGGTTGCATAAAAAGAAATATCCTTTAGTTGAAAAAAATAATAGATTTAGAAGATTATGATTAAAAAGCCAAGGAAAAAATGTCCAGATTAATCATAATTTCTAATTATATCTTTAAAACTATTTTTGCATAATTATTATAATTTGTAAGCATTCTTTCCAGGTTATTTCCTTGTTGTTGTTGTTGTTGTCACTTTCCTGTTTTTTGTTTTATTTATTTATCTATTTATTTATTTATTTGTTTTGCTAATTTTCCAGTAATTTTCCTGTACTTTTTACAAATTTCTTGCTGATTTCTGGATCATTTTTTCTCCAAGTTGCCAATTTACCCAGGTTTCAAAGGGTTAAAGGAAAAACCCACCTTAAAACAGTAAAGATATTGTGCTATTATGCTGATTTTTGGACAATAAAGTATAAAAATATTAAGGCCTCCCTTGGTGGAAATCAGGGCATCAAGACATGAATTGATGACGTTTGCAGGCAGCATGTTTCAGTCTGCTGATAACTCTATTAATGACTGACTTCAGGGGCTCAGTTCAATCAATGCAACTTTTGTTTAACTTGAAAAGCAGCAATGACTTTGCCTTTAGTCTCAGTGGAGACCCCAAAGTTTCAAAAGATACTATAATATGACAGTCTGAATTCTGGAGAGCCATGTATAGATGATGCACAACACATAATTGTGTGTTGGAATTGTGGCATAAAAAACATTAAGACATCACCTAGTTTAAATATTAAAGATTAACTGAGTATATTCGAGATGCCGGGCAAACAACTGGGGAAAAACAATGTTTAAAAGGTGAAATATATCACCAAATAGGAATATTACATCCAAAGGTAATTAATTTGAATGCAGGGATCAGTGAATTGGAGTTGCTCTATAAATGGAACGGCTCCAGGATTATCACCGCAGTCTGTCTCTGTGTCATTCATATAAAGAGACCGGCTCACAAATTAAAAACTCAAGCTTATAGAAATATTATGTAAATAATTTATTTTTTTCAGAGGGATTTTCATCTTTGATTCACACAGAGCAGAACACAAACAACTAACCCCCCGTTGAACTGGCCATGTGTTGCAGAGGAAGCCTATGTCCTGACTGTGTGTGTTGGCTGTGTTTCCTTGTGGCCACCCATCAGCAGCAGCAACAACAGTCAGCTACATCTAAAGGCGGCATGTCTCGTTTCACGCTCGCAGAGACAAACAGAGTGAAAGAATGATAGAGATAAATCTCTCTGTACTGCTGGGCCTGAGCAGAGGCAATCAGTCATGGTTGAACTGTGCTATGACTTCAATTTCAGTGAGAGGAAACTCATCCTGCTATCTCATTTGATTGCACAATAGAGAAGCTCGCTGCTGGGACTCTGTTTATTTCATCCTGGTAAAAAGGAGAAAGGCAACATTTTGTAACAAAAAAAAACAAGACACATTCTGCTCCATTCAAACAACAATGCCACACATACAGGACTTTATTTTTCACTTTATAATATTAAAAATTAATACAAGCAGAAAAAAACAAATCAACAATAACACAAATAAATCAAATTAATACAGAAACAGGAACAAAGTTAAAATTTTCACATTTGCATATTTTAATCTGTGTTTTACCCTGTGATGTTGATGACCAGGCTGTTGTCGCACACCGTACATTTACCTAGTAATACACCACAACTTGTATAACCCATGTTATCATGAGCCAGTAATCAGGAAGGTTGCAATCATGTGATCAATGCACTGATAGGAAGTAGCCTAAACATAGAAAGTCTGTGTCTGGAAACAGGTTGTTGGGCTGGATAGGTCAAACAAACACAGGATTTTCCACAGGAGACTGATGTCCATGTTGTGTGTGAAACCAAGTGAACACTGAGTTTATGCTTTTTTTTTCAGGATTTTACGAATGTACCAAATGAAATATTCTAATTTGTGTACTTTTTCCCAACTTCAGCTAATGTCTTGGATTTCTTTTCAATCAAAACTAATATGAAATATTCCATAATCCATTCAAGTAGTACATGCACATTAAATGTTTGAATCTTTCTTCATGCAATGTGAATTCTGACCAGTCATGTTTTTATCGTCATTTTGATTTAGAAAAAAAAAGTCAAAATAAAACATTTATTAGTAAATCAAAACACATAGAATGTTTAGAACTTTTAATGCCAGAAAAATCACTTTGGCTAGTGAATGTTTATCATTACTTGCCAAATGCCCAGTTGTATTACCCATTTTGACTGATTCAGTGCTATTTTTTTTATATTTGTCACTTCTTCTCTTTTAATAAAATACTGCCAGTTAAGGCATTAAGGTACAACTGAACTGAGAAATTTTACTTTTCTGTGATTCGTTGTTTTTTCCATTGGAGTGCTCCAAAGGATTACACATGAACCACTATATGCATGCTGATGCATAATGATGATATTTTGACATTCACAAGAGCACAGAAGTGTGTGTCATTAGACAGTGTTACTCAACGACTAATAGAGAAGATGTGCCATCTTTAGATGTCTGCATACTGACTGAAAATAGTCCCTTTTTAGGACATATTACCACAACTCAGAAATAGTAAGGTAACCAGGTAACCAAGCAAGAACATTATGAAGCATGAAAAATTCTGCATGACGCACATGCATGAAGTTCAGTCTCTTTCACTTTGACTCCAAAACCAGGCGTTTTTATATGTACAACTCTCCAAATACACACACCCTGTTTCTAAAAGTTGCATGGCCTTGAAACCATAGCAACTCAGGTTATGTTTTATTCTTTGGTGTTGTGCACGATCACACTTTATCTACCATAAGTGTGTGTGTGTGTGTGTGTGTGTGTGTGTGCACGCACGTGCGCATCTATCATCTGAGCTGCTGTGTTGATTAACTTCTGACTCATTTCTCTCATTCTGCCCAAGTAGTTATTATTTTCAAAATTAAAATGCAATGTTGTAATGTAATAATGTGACAAATAGTGACTCAGATTTATAAGAAGTATTAATCGATTTTGTTGTTTTTATTATGTCACTTTTGCATTTACATTTTGACATTTGGTACCCACAAAAATCTGAATTCATTACATTTAATCTTCAGAGTAATAACTGAAGGTATCTCTATAAAAGTCCTATGCCTGGAAATGACTTCTAATATCTTGTGCCTTGTTAAAAATCCTTACACAGAAATATGTGCAGTATGCTGTCTTTGTATGCCTTGTGGTTTACAAGTACATCAGCTTGGATCTAAATGTCTTCATTTCTCTCTCTCTTTATTAGTGAGCCAGAGGACCAGTGGAAATGAGTGTGGACCGTTCACAGTTCACAGCAGGTGATGATGTTTCCCATCTGTCAGGTTTAATGTCATGCCAGTCCCGTTAGCCCCCCTTCCTTTTCAGTTCTCTCTCCACAAGTCTACACAAACATGCACACACATTCACACGTCTGCTAATGGATGTCCGCTGCTGTGTGTGAGGATGTTTCATGTATTAGTTGAGTGAAGACTCATTGATGTGTGTGTTATATGTACACACATACTGCTGTGCATTTGCTCCAAAGAATTTTTACAGACGAGCACAAACACATACATCATTAATACTGCATTACCTAGTCCACCTCTATAGTCGGTACTCTTTGGCCATAGAAATGCATTATTTGCATATCACGTTCACCATCTTACTTTAGCCTTTTAGCATGCAGATTTTTGCTGATTACCAGAGGTGTGGACTTGAGTCACATGTCCTGGACTTGAGTTGGACTCAGTCACGATTTGATGACTTTAGACTCAACTCGGCAAAATTAAGAAGGACTTATTGCATGTCAGTTGAAAAAAAAATGATACCAAAGATTGTTTGGTTCACGTACGCAGTGGTCAACAAAAAATTATTGCAGCATGCAAAATGTGAAGGTTGAAATATACAGATAGAGCACAACAGCTTCCAGCAAACTTAAAAAAATAAATAAATAAAAACACATTTTAACAGCATTCATTTATGTAAATTTGATAGATTATTAATCTGATGTTAAGACACCATTGCAAGTCAAGTTCAAAAGCACATTATGACTTGGACTTAGTTAGAGCCCCATGGCACACCATGACTATGACTATATGACTTGTCTAGGACTCAAAACTCTATGTTTAGGACTCGGGACTTGCCTGTCTTGATGTTGGACTAGAATTTGGACTTAGACTTAAAACCAAAGACGTGAGTCTTACTCGTGATTTGTAAAACACTAAAGGCACTATAGAAGTGGGCTAACGGGCTAACCTGACTGGCAGCTCCTTACACTGGTGGCAAAGGCTACCATACAAAGTGCCATCTGCTATTCAGTTTTTTTAAACATTCAAATGCACTCAAACACCAGGAGCAACTTGTGGGTCTGTACCTTTCCCCAGGACACTTCGACATGCGACTGGAAGAGCCAGAGATTGCATCCTCAAAGACCTTCCATTTAGTGGCCAATCCGCTCTACCCCCTGAGCCATGGCCACCATCCACAGCTGAGGTTGATGGGAATGCCAGAAGTCTTGCAGGTATTTGTAAATAAAGCATAGGCAGATACAAATTTTGGCTTGGTCATGTTCCTAGAAAAAAAAAACATTGGAAGCACTGCAGTGATTTGAACTATCAGAGACCCATGAGTGTCTTTTCCAAATTTTACAGCAATCAATCCAACCAGTCTTGAAACATTTTACTCAAAACAAGAAATCAATCCTTTAAAGTTGTCGATAAATTCTGCCAAGAGACAAAAATGTTAATATCAGGGTATATAAAAACACACTTTCTATTTCTAATAAAGTCAGTGGTCATTATCTTATGACTATCTGTACTTTTTTTTTTGGCAATTCTTGCAATAATTGTTGATTTATTCTAGTCTGGACCAAAGTGGTGGACCGACAAGCACTGCCTTTCACAGAGCCATGCTACTAACATGACTAAAAATAGGCTGCGTAAAAAATGTGAAGCACCACAAAAGCTCAGAAAACAAATAGTAAAACCCAAGTATTGCAAATGCAGTTTTCTCAGCACTGGGTGATGTTTTCAAACTAAATCTATCTAAAACTATCTCTCCATTGTCGGTGCCCACTTATTCTGGAGTGTGTCCCAGCTCACACTGTGCGAGAGGCAGTGTACACTCTGAACAGGTTGGCAGTCTCACAAGGCTGACACACAAACAATCACACCTACAGTTTCCAGTTCAACCTGAGCTGCATGTGTTTGGACTGTGGGAGGAATCTGAAGCACTCAGAGGAAAACCCATGTAGAAACTGGGGAACGTGGATCTCTGCCTGATATCAGAGAGAACTGTCAGCTTCACACTCGTCCACTCTAACTGATATCTGTGGAGGGGGGAATTGGTTTTTCCCTAACCAATCACTAAAGACCAATGTTACTGCCTAAATGTAGCATCGCTTTAAGTCCACACTAATGGGTTGCCATGCCAACATACCTGCTTGACTGACTTTTTTGCCAGTGGAAGTAAAACAAACTGCAATGTCTGATGTCTGAATATAGAACAACCTTGATGCAACATCTGTCTTGTCTATGGCTCTCTCCATTGTTGGTACTCCTTATTGGTTCCAACCATAGTTTAGATAAAAATAGGCATCATGACAACTACCCAAAAGTGAAAAGTCCAAAAAATCTTGATCGCCCCCTAGTGCCATGCCTGAGGTATAGGTCATAAACCTGCCCTCTCTATGTTAGTGAATAGGACTGTAGGCTGCCCTTACATAGTATGTACTGTTGCGTGCAGTCTGCACACAATCTGGATATACTACTTCAACATGGAGAGCTCTGCTGTTGTTACTATGCAATGTAGTTTAAACCTTAAGTTATTACTGCATACATTGTTGATTCAAATATTTAGATTTTTCTGTGTGTACTTTTCAATTTCAAGAAAGCCATCTGTAATCCCAGGTCTCTCTTGGTTATTGTTATCAAGTGCTTTCACTTGACAGTAATTCTCCTTTTCACAGGACATGAGCCTGCTTGTTCATTTGACCTCTGAGAGCAGCTTATTCATGTGTAACTATCGTTCTTCAGAAAGAGGCTCCATTGTCTCCGCATCTTTTCACTGCTGAGGTCTTTCTAATGAAATGACTTGATAGATTTTTCCCTAAGCCGCAGGCTCATAGCCGGCTGAAACAATAATTGCGTGGATCAGTTTTGTTCTCTGTCTCTTTTGATAGATTCCCAATCCCTGCCCATTGGGTTTTCTCTGTCCCTTATAATGGCTCCTCCTTATGTTTCTTTCACATTTCCTCCATGGTTGAGGATATTGACTGAGAGGAACGGGGCTGGAAAGAGACATATATGGTCACTAAGCTACATCCTGTTGCATGTGAACGTCACACTCTCCTCACTTCACTGTGCCACTCAGCACTAGCAGATATTCTGTTTTTTTTTTTCTCTCAGGGCAAGAAACTGTGAATGTTATCTGTTAAACATTGCACAACCCTGAGTGGTGTCCTCACTTCTGTTTTACCTTTAACCTTCTCTGAGCTCTAATGCAACTTAAAACATTTTTTTTTAAAAGGATGTGTCGTCCATGTGCCAGTTTAAACGTTCCTCTCATTGGTCTCAATTATTGTCTGAAGGGATTTCTAATGGTACCTCATGTCAGAGTTGGTCTTTTTTGGCACATTATCACACACAGCCTTCACTGCAGCTGACAGCAGAGTAATGAAAACGGTGGAATCTCCTGTCAGATGCATTTCAAAGCATCAGCTTAGAGCCTGATCAAAGCGGTTTATCTCAAAATGACATGAGGCAAAGGTACAGCGGTGTTTATTTGATGATGGGGAAATAAATAAAGTGGCGTGAATGGATAATAACTATGTTATTGTTGTGCCACTGTAGCACCGATTACTTCAGTTATTGCCTGTGACAAATTAAGCCATTTAAAACGCATTATGCATGTTGGGCGAAATAAATGTATTTCCTTTAACGGTCATTCTTAATCTATACTCTATTTTGGTCTGGATTTATTTGTCTAGAGAAATTTATTGATACATTTTTGTATCATAATGTAACACCGGCATTGTTATGTCTATTACTATATATCTATTCAGTCTGTTCTGATTCCCAACTAGACAAATATTGTAGTTTGGATAATGATTTTGGCGTCAGTCACTGACGCAAAAAGGCGCCTTTCGTGGCAATATGATACGCCAACACATTCTCGTCCCAACTTCTCACATGCTGCCGCTTTGCAGTGGACCTCAGTGGACTAGGCGTCCTCGCATTCCTCATATTATGTCGTTACTGTCACCGTTTCAATATGACAGTGTCCTGCCGCATATCATGCGCACGTGACAGGTTCCAACCAGCCACATTCTCAAGTGACGCCACCCATCTATGTATCAGATGTGGTTGGTGCCATACAACTGTCAACCAGTGTATAATAACACTGCAACCTGTTCTGTTCTGTTTTGCTGTGTTCATGAGCAGGTGAAGGGGGATGATGACTGTTGCGGAATGACATTTTGTTGCATTTTTATGACAAGTTCACTTGCCTTTGTCAGTTTTAGCTCAAAATATAAAATGCCAGTTTTTGAATGTACATTTGAACAAAATATGAACTTTCAAGAAATAACAGCCAATAAACATATTCTTACTGTAACAAAAAATACATTAATTTCTTTATTATTTCAGTTCACTCCATAGATCTCCTGTCACATGACTGTTTCTGTGATCACCAAGTATATAAACAGTAAAAATAAATAAATAAACAGCTAAAAAGAAACCTCCCTGAATTTACAGTTCATACAGCGAAAATGACAGTAATCCCAAGGGACAGGTTTTATGAAAACACACATAATACACTTATATATCTTACAGCACATGATACTTTCATTAAAATGGGTATCTATGTGTCATTTATATTTGGAAATATTATTTGATAACTATTAATTTAATATTAAGCAGGGTTCAATGTCCAAAATCTGGCTCTGGGACAAAGGAAATATAGCCAAATCCAAACACAAATGGCCACATTTATTAAATAAAAATTATAACTGATCTATCATTTAATTTTTGTATGTCCCTTTTGGTGTCAAATGAGTGTGACAGAAAAAAAAAATAGAAAGTGTGTTTTTGTTTTTGCGATTTCTGACAGGGACACAAATATCATGCTGTTGAAGAATCACCCTTAAACTGAAACACTGCTGAGACAAGTAAATGGATTTTTAGCAAGTTGGGAGTCTGCGTGCAGCGCTCCATCAATGAAGTAAGAGGTGGCTGTCTGAATATGTGCCTTGTATACTGGGCAGCACTGGTAAACATGGGCAGCATGCTAACTGGAGACATGAAGGTCAGAAAAGACTCAGGCAGCATTTGTGGCACTCAACTTGGTATCAGTTTCATTAAATCTGAAAACTCTTGAAACAAGATGTTCACATATAGCTGATGCGTTGTACCTTCAGCTTACTTCATATATGTGAAAGGGAAAGTTTTGTAATGAACTCATCACAGAACAAACACATTTTGTTTGCTTAGCTTAACAAATTCTAATATATTATTTCATCCCTCTGTATTAAGGCACAGCAGAATATTTATCTTCCTGCCGCCCACACAAGCCCTGCAAACGCTGACTGAGATAGATGAAACAGTAAAGCATTTTTTCCCTACATGACATTTCACCAGGGAAAGTCATAGCCTTCCATTTAAATATTGAAACAAAAGTCACATAGTCTATTTTTCATGTATTTGTCATTAGTTCCTAGGAGTAGCTAGTCTACATCAAACAAGAAATCACTTAAATAAATTAAACTTTAAATTCAAAATTTCCTGACTCGCTCATGGTGATTTCATTATTTGAATCCAATCAAAAGTTTCACAGGGAACCATCTGTTGCACATTCAAATCACATACTCACTGAAACTTTATCCAGTTATTGTGTCTTCTGATCATCAAACAGATGGTTGGAAATGACTCACTGTGAAGACTGAAGCCACACACGTCATACTCTCATTAACTGTCAGTAACGCAGCTCAGTTAGAGTCAAAGCATTAAATCACTTGGTCTTCACCTCCGAATAAAAGCCTTGTGGTTAAACTTTAGCATGCCTGCTGTCTTGTCTTGAATTTTTATTTCTGAATAAAATAACAAAATATGGAGCATTTTCTTCCCTCTGATCTATTTTTAAGCACAAAGTGTTGCAGACGTCCCTCCTCTGGAGTTGTGCTGTTGTTTGATGCAGAGCAGCATTACTCAGCTGTGGATGTGACACGAAGCTACATTTGTAGCAGCAGCACCACTGTCATTGCATCAAGTGAAATATATAATATAGCTGCAGGAGAAGGGACTCTTAAAGTGCCTCTCTTTAGCCTAATATTTTCTTTATTGTGTATTTGTGCATCTATTTTTTTTCCTCTTTCTGTCCTTTTCTCTTACATCAAATTCATGAATTTACTGACAAATCAGTGACCACATCTGAAGACGACATAAAACTGTAGCACATATTCACAACCAGAGAGAGAGCGCAAGTTTGCATTTATAATTCATAAAAAGAAACTGGAAGACCAACAGGACAGACTGAAAACACTTATTGGCCAGTTAACACATGAACACCATAACTCAATGTAAAAAAAAAAGATATTTACCATGCACTACAGCAAACACTAACAAAAAACCATGACAACCATATGGAAAAATTTGTTTCAACCTCACATCCTCTTGCCTGCAGTCGATTGCTTTCTTCACTTTCATTTTTATTTTCGTGAACTGAGCTTGACTGTCAATCCGAGTTTTATCTCGTTAAGGGATTTGCTGTCAAAAAACAGCTGGGGCAGAAAAAGGCCGACTAGTGCCAAAAGTGCGGGACACACGACAAAAACCAGGACGGTTCACCAACAGCCCAACATTAACCATCAGCCAACCACCGGCTTGGTGTGTCAGGGCCCTGAGGGCTGCAGGGGCTGGACCTGATGCCAGCTGACACGGGGCAAGAGGCAGGTTACACCCTCGACAGACTATCACAGGACTGACACACAGTTCTGGACAACTGTTAATTTATTTTCACCCATCTGCAAATTATTCTAAAGCAACAGCTGGAAAGGCAGTCCTTATAGATCTTATAGCATGTCTAATATATATTCATGCAAAGGCCAGATTGGATTAAGGTCTTAAGTGCCTGAATCTGGAACAACGCGGTGCTTAGGCTGTGCAGAGTGCTGATTACTGCATAGGGAGAACCTAGGGGATTTTGATTGGTGCTTGTATGAAGCATGGGAAAATTTAGATCATTAACATACTACCACGAGTGTCTGTGCTTATTTTTATATCCCTGTCACTGACTGACAAATCTGTAGAATCAAGAAATGGTCACGACCACAGTTCACTGCAATAAGTTGTAATATTACTGCTGTATAAATTATACTACATTACATGCTTTGGCACAGAAGTAAAATATGCCATACTTTTTTTGAATGATTCACACCAAAACATCAAAATCCCATTTAATAAAGATTTTAAGGCATGTGAGATATGTGTCTAGGGATGGCAATGTTGGATGGAATTGGAACTATCTGATGGACTCCCACTGAATTTTGTACAGACATTCATGGTCCCCAGGGGATGAAGTCTCCTCACTTAAGTGATCCCCTGACTTTTCCCACTACCACGAGTTTAAAACGTTTAGTTTTTATCAAATGATCTCAAGAGCTATTTGGTGGCTCGCCAAGAAGTCTGGTGCAGATATTCATATTCCCCAGAGGATAAATCCTAATGACTTTGGTAATCCACTGATCCTAACTTTATTGTCATCACATGGTTGACATTTGTTCTTCAGGGTGAAATGTCTCAACAATTACCCTCTGAATCATTAGTTGTTGATTGTCGTGACTCTAGTTGAACTGCATTATCTCCTTTTTGAACATACACAACTGCACTTATGAGAGCTTTTCCACACGTGCTGGAATAAAACCAAGAGACTAAAATCAAAGCTGTTTGTCTCAAGGCCTTAAGGGTCCTCAAAACTGTATATTAGAGATTAGAGATTTTCACTTGAAGGCAATGATACTCTTTAAACACTGCTGAAAATGCATTTGAGACAAAAATCTTTTTACAACCCTCTGCAAAAACAAATACAGCATTCCTGGACAGAAATAGATGGTCTATTTTTATTGGTCCTATGAGCAGGGCAGGCTGTTTGCTTCAGGGTCACAGGGAATACCGTGACATCTGGGTCCAACATTCCCATGATTCACTTCACATTATATGCCTGTAGTCGGTTCGATGGCTCCACTGGCAGAGTTATGGAAAAGCCAGTCAGAGGTTGAGGGTGAAGAGACTGAGAGTAAATGAAACAATAAGACAAAATGGAAAGACACATCTGCAATATTCACTTCATGTTTTGGTTGCTGTGATCAAGTGATTTGTGATGTTTGAGCACCGACTGATGCGTAACACCTGCTTGTATTAGTGTGATTAATGAGCAAAGCTGAGGGAGCTTGCAGTGAAACGCATTGTTTGCTCTTGTGTAGGCATAAAGAAATTAAACAGATCAATCAGTTAAGTTTCCTCAGTGTGTCATGGATGATTCATGCAGTTCAGTGTTGCCTCCGCTGATTAAAAGAAGTTGCTGTGCATGAGTGAGTCCTGTTACTCTGATGTTCTGCACAATTTGACAGCCCTTTCTTTTACAGAGCATCACTTAAAAATACATATATTTTATTCATCTCTTGACTTCTCTTCACTTTTTATATTGTCATGACTTCAAGAAAGTTGTAAGGCATGTGTTTTTCCACTATTATTGAAGTTTCAGTATTTATTTGATGTTCTAGCCAGGATGTTGTTGTGTATCTATCAAGTATGGTCTAAGGTCTTGCATCTGAGCTTTAGTAGGCAGCTTCCCTAATGCAGTATTTAGACATGGTATAGTGTCTTTATAATTAACCTAAAAAAAGCTGTATTTGACATAAGGAGTGTAATGGAGGCATGAAAAAACAATAATAAATTTAGAATGAGAGACGGTGTCTGCATTGTGACTATGTGGCAGCTTGGTGTGTAATTTAAAGAAACAGTTCGCCCGAAAATTAAAAACAGAAATTTTACTTCATACAGTCTCTGATGAGGTTTAATAGGAACAACTTTTACTTTATGCGACTGGGAGAACCACCTCTGCCCTGACATCAGGGTTATGTGAAGTCAACCAGTGCACTCGTCTTCTCTGCCTTCTTCTTCCTGCTTTTTGTACTTCCTACGCTCTGTGGCTTAATCACAAGGTCTGTGCAGAGCGTTTTGTGTATGGCAGGTTTGTGTCTGCCTCTCACCCACTCACCAAGTCTCCCTAGGAGATTAGATATACGCACACCTCCAGACTGGGGATCCTTCCAAACTTTCTGAATATTGTCCACTGATTGCCCTTGATTGACGTGCTACTGAATGCAGTGATATGATAAATGTAGCTTTTTTACCCCTTGGTGAATAATAAAAGGCAGTGGAGGCAGCTTTGATGGGTGACAAGTTGTGATTGTCTCGTGTTTTTGATGGAGACAGAATAGACATTGTCGCAGGCACTTGTTATCAAAGTGGGTACATGAAAAGAAGGAGGTTAACAGGAGAGTTTGTGAAGGATAGATGATAGCTCAAACAAAAGAACTGGTGTGCTAAACAAAAATATCTTAAGAGTATAATGCGTGCCAACCTAAAAATTACAAAATTAGCAAGTAAAGTTGTCAGTACTCACTTATCAGTATGTAATACTTTTAATGACGCACAGTAGCGGAAGGAAACAGACCCGTTTCAGCCCTAGGATTTCCTCAATGTTACCGGGAAATTTTTGGGTCTGACCCATGGAGGAATTATGAGATGGACCACAGGGTACCTTGGAGTAAGACTTGGTGGTGGATTTGCATCTCTTTGTGGCCACTGTGCAAATTGTTGTGGTTTTGGGTCTTTTTTGATCATTTTGTGTCTCCTTGTGGTGTTTTTTATCTTTCTGTGGTCAGTTTGTGTCTCTTTGAGGTAATTTTGTGCGGGTTTTGTTATTGTTTTGTGTCACTTTGTAGTTATTTTGTGTCTTCCTGAGGCAATTTTGTGTCTCCTTGATATAATTTAGTGTATCATTTGGTTATTTTGTGTCTGTTTGTGGTTGTTTTGCCCATTCTTATCATTCATTCTCTTTGCAGTTTGCTCTTTGATGTTTTACAGTTGTGTATGTCTTTTTTTAAGGGGTTATACAAATGGTGAGTTTAAGCCTACGTACATACATTTTCTATTGTTAGTGTGTAAAACATTTGGTCTCTTATCTGATTTTTGCATTAAAATAATATGTTGGATGGATGATAAAAAATGGTATATGATGAAGATGAGGAGGATGCAAATTCCCAGATTCTTTCAGTACTGTCACAGCTGCACAAACTTGGTGAGGTCGTGCCTACTTCCCTCTCTTTTTCTTGGCTCCTTTTCTTCTTTTCCCACTCCCTATAGCAGCTCTGCAATTAAAACAAGCCTTTAAACTCACAGCCCCAATGCTTTTATAAGACGTCTTTGTTCTGCTGCCACATCAACAGCAGCAGCGGTGGGTGGAACACATCTTAAATGATTTTTCAAATTAATCATTCCTTCTCCCTGACTTAATCAGCGTGGGAGAATAAAGGTGTTAAGATTTGGCAGACGTGCTTTTTGGTAAAGCATTGTTGAGAGAAATTTGCTGAACTGCATATGCATTATCTCATGTCATATAGTGAAGAATAAAGATATTAATAATAAATGTAGAAGAGGAAACTTGTTTTAAAATGTCAAAATGCACAGCATTTATTGCAATATAATCACAAACGTATTTAGCAAAAAATCAGACACAGCTTTGACAAAAATAAATAGATTTTCTGCCTTTTAAAGGCTTCATACTGTCACAGTAAAGTAAAAACACAACATCCTGATTCGCCAGTGTTGTAAAAATGAATCATTTTTATAACCCAGACGTCACATAGCCGCTCATATGGCATGAGCTGGAATGTTTATTACACATCACTGAATAGCTGCTACCACATTCAGATAATATTTCACCCTGTTTTGCCTGATGCAACAATACAATGTGGTGGTATTACAAAATAAATATTAAAAACTTTCAAACAATGTGACCAAACTGTATAACAGGCTCCATCGCCACTCTTGACAACAGCACAGAATACCAAGAAAATGAATGTGAGGGTTTCCTCTGTTGTGTTTTCATTAAATCAGAGAGCTCATCATCTAAAAGGCACTTTAGAACTCAGGCCTCACAGCTACAACATAGAGTAACATCATGTTGTATACACTGCAATGCATACAACATGACTAGACTGTCATAAAGATCTATTTTATAACCATCCCTTCAACACATAATCTACTTTGAGGTCAGAAGTTATGCCTGAATTTTAGAAAGTTCAGGAGGGATGTAAAACTACTTACATTTAAGTGTGATTTTTTTTTACACAATATAATATACAATACTGACTTGAGGTAATGAAAAATACTCTTTGTTTTACTCTTTTGTCAATACATACTGATATGACCACACATTTAACAGCATCAGAGGATTTTAACACCTAAGATGTAGTTCTCGTGTTGGTCCACATATAAGACCTGCTAATCCATTTGGGAGAGATAACAGGCTCCTGTTTGTTGGACGTGGGGCTACACTCTGGTTCACATTGTAATTTGTGCCTTTAATGACACAATTAACAAATTAGTCACCATAATGTCCATGTTACACAGGCTGTTTGACACAAATTTACCAGTATGCTACAAAATCATCTCATTAGTCACTCTTTGCAGAAAAAGACTGTGTTACACTTGTATTAAAATACTCAATGCCATTACAGCCCACACACACAACCTACAAAAGTGGTCGGTCTATTCTTCTTCATAGGATGAGGCTAGCGATATATGCCATATTTTTCAGTAAACGGATGCTATGGACACTTAATACCTGTGTGGCCAACATGGGCGGAATATGAGACAATGGGCCCCGAAAAGACCCCACTGCCTCTTTTAAAAAGGAGCAAAACACACAGATTGTGCTGGTTTTGCACATAGTTATTATACATCTTTTAAGTGGTTTTGTGTTTTTTTGTGGCCATTTCGTGTCTCTTTGAGATAAAGTTGTCTCTTTGCAGTTCATTCGCATCTTTTCGTGGTCATTTTGAGTCCTTTTGTGGTTGGTACATAGTAATTTGAGTGACATTTTGTAAGTGAAGGTGAGGGGGGCCCTTGACACGTTGAGCCTGTTGCACTGGGTGACATGTTCCCTCAGTACCATGAAAATGAGCGCTGGAGTTTATTTTGAGTTGATCTTATGTATACGGTCCTGCAGCTGAAAATATTTGCTTCTTAATCTGTTGCTGAGAAGAGTTCCCTGCAAATGCACTTTTTTATTCTTGTTTAAGGGACAAAACACAGTCCTTCTCATTAAGGGAAGTATTTTGCCTTTTTTAAATTTAATCATTTATTTGAGACCTATTTCAAATAATTATTTCCTCAGTTGTAAATTAATGGGCGTGAAGCTGAGTGCTGCAGACATGCTGTGAAACGGTCGTGGCTAGATGGTAACCCTAGAGGAAATATTCTTGTCTTGCTCTTTTAAGGCTTATTTAGACTCCCTTTCCTATCTGTTTATAAGGCTGTAAATGTCACTGCCTTCATATTTCAATAAGTCCTTTATGATGGCATAGATACAGCCAATAAATGGTGCTAGAGGGTGGAGGCAAAAGTTTCAGAAAACAACCAACAAGGCAATGGTGAAGGAGGTCATAATGATGTATCTTTAAATGGAGGCAAAGTTGTATATGATGGTCTATAAGGTCATTAAATACGTCTTTGGCATCTATCATTGTTGTATCTCGCTTGAACTACGCTACACTGCACCCATGATCTCCAACTGCACTTCTGCGTTTCAAACATATCCGTAAGCTTTCGGAAAACATGCAACGAAATGAACAAAATAAAATCAGAATACGGACAGAAGTCTCTGTCCATGTCGGCCTATTAAATGAGCCCTTGTGGTGTGGCAGTGCTGTGGTTAAGGTCTGGATAGGTTTAAGCACAAAAAGCACTTTGTTAGTTTTGGGGAAAGATAGTGGTTTGGGTTAAAATGATCACTCAAACATGTAACATGAAATCTGGGGGGAGTTTTTGCAAATCTTGGGTTACCGTTGAGACATGACCCAGAGAAAATTGACAGGAATCTAGGGATGGACTCTTAGTTTTGATCTTTTCATGGGATTTGTTGACAATAAAAAAATAAGGAATATCACCAGCCTTGTCCTTCAACAAATAATTACTTTAAAAGCTCAATCTGATGTTATACCATCACACAGATGTCAATCATGAGTGTTACCTCATAGTAAGATCTTAAATCAAAGACACCTTTAACACAGTTCATCGTCTCTGAGAAAACCTTCACTGTCCGAGTGGCTTGTTGGCAGGCGGTTGGATGTTGTTGGTTGTGTTGCAGTTGTTTTCGCTCCTCCCTGTGTTGTTCTCCATCCTGAGGGAGGCAGAGTTGAGTGGACTCCTCTTGAGGACTTTGTTGGCCAGAAGGTTGCAGGTCTTCCTGTACTGGTGACGCAGCAGCGAGTAAACAAACGGGTCGCTCGCCGCCTTGCTGTAGGCCAAACATTTGGACAGAACACCCCAGTGAGGGCTTATGGGCCACGGGGAGAAAAGCTCCACAATTCTACCTCAAATAAAGACAAAAAGAGAAAAAAAGTCACAAATTATCCTTGAGCCAATTCTTAGTAATTGGAGTGGAAGATATTTAAAGCAAATGACCCTCCCCCAGTGCTGTAATAATGCGAAAATGTCATCATTTCACTTCACTGAAATGTCACCACTGTGTTGGGGAATGTGAACTGATGGGTGTCATTTTTACTGCTTCTGGACTTCTTGCTTGTTAAAAATCATTTTGCACCCAATCCAGCACCTGACACTTCTTTTGTCCTAACAAATCAAATTAAAGACAAAGTAAAAATTTATTTTTTTTTGTTTTAAAACCCCAGCAACAGTGTTTTGTCTTTAATCTGTCTCTTTAATGAATGTGATATCCTTAACGTGTCTCACCACCACACGGCTCCTAATGTGCTTCCTTTCTATTTTCACAATTCTAACAGCTTCTGACAGGTTGCCACCACTAATACTGGGGCAAATGCTAATGAGAGCCAGTGATACCATCTCTGACTCATTTGCTATGTCCCTCTTCCTCGCTCTCTCTCCCTCTCATCTCCCCAGTTGTGGAGGCTCAGCGACAAGGATTAGGAATGAGTGTAGAACAAGTAAGCTATGAGATAATGAAAAAGAAGCAGTGCAATATGTTTAAAATGTTACCAGATAACAAGACAAGCAATGAAAATAATTACCGCCATCTGTGTTCAGATGATAAGGCAAGTTTAAGCAAATTAGCAGCATCAAGGTGAGTGAAAATCCAAAATCATGACTTTTGGAAGGGTTAGAGTTCTTCAACTTATGAAGCTGAGCGAGGAAGATAATTTGAAAGTGTTTTTATTTATTTAACAGAAACAAAATGTGCAGAATTCAACTGTAGTTTAATCTCAATAATTCGGTATGCTCCATTTCTTTTCAGTGTTGTGATTAAAAAGAAATGAAAAGGCAGGAAACCCTCACATTTTGATGATAAAATATATGGTTAAATAGCTCACACACATGCATTCCCACACACAAACATAAAATCCCATCTACAATATTAGCAATTTCTGCTCACCTTGTAATGACATAAGGGCTGAAGCACACCACAAATGTGCCGATGAAAGTACTGATCTTCTTGGTGGCCCTCTGCCTCCTCCGCTTCTGCTCATCCAAGCATTTCTGGCGCACACTGCCAAAGCACACAGGCACCATTATCTACCCAGGAGGCATGATCAGAGCCATGCAGACATAATGAAGGAGTCCACAGAGGAAACATGTGGGATAGACGTGGAGAAGGCAGTGAACTGTGCCCTGTTATCATCAAGGACTGCACTGGAGAAATTTCACACTGTGCATTTATCAATTATGTAAACTGAGGGCCAATCAAAGTGTAATTAATTGACTAAATCAGGGTGGAGAGCAAATGATGGAAATGTATAAAATGGGGAAGGCCCAGCTGACCCTAATGAGACATAATAATGTAAACACTGACTGTAGGCAGGCTTGGCAGAGCTTAATCATTATCAGTTGAGCATTTTAAATTCATAGTCACATGCCCTCTATCCAGAGTTTTGTGTATGCTGTGTGTTTTAAATGAGTTAAAGGTCTGATATTGACAGTATAGTAATGCAGCTAACTACTGTTTTTTTTTTTCAGAACTAACGGTGATATTTTCAAATTGCTTATTTTGTCAACCAAAAATACCAAAAGAATTTATGTAAATTAGATAAAATGATAAAAGTACTCAAACTGGGGCAAAAAAATGAATTGATTATTGTTTTCTTCATAAACTGATAACTCAGCACTGTTTGCAAGGCAAAGAATAAAAAATACATCACCATCATCTACACTTGCTATTTTATGAACACACAACTGTAAGTGCAGGTTTTCTGGCATAATCACACTTTTTGTCTCAAGCACACAGATTGTCCTAACCTTAATTGGAGCATGATCTAATTTTGCCACAGGATTAAAATAAAATGAAATGCTTTACATGCTGGACAAGCGAGAGATACATAGATGAGACTGGATGCATCTCCAATGATTGTTTACCTGGGGTGGATATCCACAAGCAGCACCAACGTCTGCATAGTGATCACGTCGATGCGTTTACAGTGAAACCTGGCAACTTTCAGCACTTTCAGGTACGTTACACACAGCACGATCAGCGTGAGGAGGAAAGTGAGAGAGTGCAAAGCCACGGTGAAAATGATGAACTGCGTCCCGGCTCCCTTCGCCCTGACATTGCAGAGAGTGCACGATGCGTAAAGGTGATGGTAACCGACCCAGGAGCGGCAGGTGGCCACTGTGGAGAAGCAAAGTGAGTGAATCCACGTGTACGCCAGCGCTATCACTGCATCCCGGTGCCGTATTCTTGAGTGGTAGCTCAGTGGGAACACAACCGCCACCCATCTATCGATGCTGAGAGCTGCCATGCTGAGCATGGAGTTAGTGGTGAGAAAAGTGTCGAGGAAACCCACAATTTGGCAGAAGAGGCTGCCTCCGGGGTGGCTCGTGGTGATGAGCCCGACCAGAGTTAGTGGCATGTTGGACACGCTTAGCAACAGGTTGCAAAACGTCAAGTTGAGAATAAAAAGAGCCGGTACCTGTTTGCGGATCTCCGGGTTGTACAGAAAGCAGATCAGCACCACAACGTTGGACAGCAACGATACGATAATAATCCCCAAAACCAAGACAGAAGCAGCTATGTCCGCTGCGTCCATGGTGCTTCCTTTGAAATATCCAGACTTTTGATGAGTGCATCCACAGTCCTGATGCGATCTGTCATCGTGAGTTGCAGTCACAACATATATGAGTCCAATACCTTGCCATGCTTACCCTCCCCAGGCTCCAAATGTCTTCAATAAACGAAGCGGTCTCTCCAACAGCGTCCACAGTGCAGCTGCAAGGAACTCATAGAGAGTGAGGTCTCACCTGATTATTTTGAGGGGAATTTGGAAGTCCGTTTCATGGGAATGGGGTCACAGCAGGAGGCTTTTTTTCTCGAGAGGCGCTGCGGTAGTTTTCAAACCCCCTTATTGCCTCTGGTCTCGCAGCTCAGGGTTTCCTGGCTGCGCAATTGCGCATTGACACGATGGCAGCTTTGAAAAGGACATGAAAGTACTTCAAGCTTTCGCTCTCGGTAGCTTCTTATATTCTTCTCTTTGCCAGAGTGTAGAGCACGCTGGTGCACCCCTGTTCAAAAATAGTCTTTTGGTGTAAAAAATAGAAGCACGACGCACGATTGCGTGGATGGTGGTAAAGCTGATGTCACGAGCATCACATTGAAGACATCAGTTTTTTGTAATGAGGTGATTTGAGCAAGTAATACAGATACAGATATAGTTCTTGGGTATTAAAACAGTACAGTATTAACATTTCCAAATTATTATTTCCAAGTCAGTATCTGACGATATAGAATCACCAACGTCACTTTATTCAATCAAAAAATATCAGCTGCAAACACTTACAGTTTAATCCACAGCTCAAGAATCTTTGCGACAGAACATGTAGACCCAGATCCTTATCGGTGCAGTGTTTAAAGCCTTTTATGGGGCTTCAGCTATGGACGCAGTGCAGCTTGACAACTCCATCCAGATTTTTATAGTAGTCCACATAGCAGCAGCAGCGCCTCTGGTTTACAGCAACACTGTGTGTGAGCAGCCTGCAGCCTGGTAGGGAGGGCACATTGTAGTTTCTGGCCCATGACCTAAAAACATTCTGATGTTGATGCGTGTGTATGTGTCAGTGAAATTGGCCACAATGCCCATTTTTTCCTGTAATTCCTACAGGAGTGTAGCCTACACAAGGGTTAAGGTCAGTATGGGGCCATGAAGTCATAAATAATCAGTCATGCAAAAAGTAGTCTATTAAGTGACTAACACAATTGTCATAATGGCTAAATAAATTCATGAACCATATTTAAAGCTTTCTACAAATCCCTAAAATGTATGCACTCTAAATATGCAAATGAACTGCATAGAAATGACTGTGTAGAAATGTACAAATTAACAGACCCTGAAAAATAATATGGTTTCCCCTTAAATGAAGACCAGTTACCTTTGCTTTTTATTATTATGTATATGTTGTATATTATATAATTCATAATTTGTTTCCTTGTTTATTTTGTGTTAAGTATTTTTATTTTAATTTTTCCTGTATTTTTGGCAGACAAATCCTTTGTGTTCTATCCTCTTCTACTCAGACTCATGGCCTTATACTTTGTTAATATGGTTGATTTGCCTTATTGTTGTAGATAAGAATTGTTTCAATAAAGTATACAAAAGTAAGAGTCTTGTATCTGAAAATATTACATTACACACATATGAGTAGGATGAGTATTAGAAGCAAAATGCTTATGCATGCATAAAAATGCCCCCTGCCACAGGCCCCACCTGCTGGTAGCAGAAAAAAAGGTGGAAATATGTAAATTATTATTGACTAGGATTAATAATTTATTAATAACATTCTGCAAAGCATACTTGTTTGGTGCTATTATTTCCCATTACTATACAACTTAAGGGCTGTGGTTGATACAGTGACAGTATACTCAACTTACAGCCTGCAGACCAAATCTGACCCCCAGTACAGTGCATAAAACAGCATCAGTATAGAGCTATAGAGCAGACAGAGATTCTTGCAAAGCCCCTAATGTCCTAAAATCCTAAAAATGTCCTGAAATACTAGACAAGTCCTAAAATCTGAGACATTTCCTAAAATCCCAGAAATGTCCAAAAATCTGAGAAGCATCCTATAATCCTAGAAACATCTCTCTTTTTATTTTTCAAAAGTGGTCTCCAAACAATGCAAGTTGAGTATCCCTGATATAAATGTTTAAAAATGGTGCTGTATGGACAGCTACAGGCTGCAATGTTAAGTGCCCGGAATGTGGGAGAACAACATTGCGCATGCTCAGCACAATTTTTGAAAAACATGTTGCGTCACTGCACTCTGATTGGCTGTTTGCCAAAGTAAGCAACCGTTTTCGTCTCTGGGAGTAGCTGGTCGAAGTTAGCATAAATATGTGGATTATCTTCTACGATACAAATATCAAAGTCGGCCTTTTGCAGAAAAACTTGAGTTTAAACACCTCGGTGCCCACTAGCCGCAGAGATATTGTGATGAACCAAACCCTCTGGTAAAAATAATCAAATTTAACGCGGAGTGGTTCACCCGGAAGGATGGCTAACTGCAAGCTTGTTAGAAATGACGCGAACAGGTGTATGTTTTATTCGGACAGGATGGTACCTGGTCAAGAACAGACTTTCAGGATTTCAGTCATGTTTTCGAGAGGATTACCAGACACGAAAGCAGCACGACAACGCGAAAAAATTGGGCAAACATCGATAACAGCTACACGAAGTGACGTCGCATACAAACGGGGACGGACAAGTATATCAGCACATAGAGGACTACAGGTATGTGCTCAGTCTTATTGTCACCTGTGTTCAACTGTAAAATGTGATGTGCCGTTGTAAATTTACGGTTCTGCATCCAATCCAAAAACGCCATAGATTGTATGTTATAACATGTAATTTATTATTATGCTTTGATTCATGCAGCATTTTAACGCTGCAGCCGATGGTGGTAAAGTTCATTATTAGAGCTTGCTTGAGTAAAAGTGAGTCATAGTTTTCACAAGTTATTTTGTGTAAAATCTTAAACATTTGAAACCTGGATCGACATCAGTTTTTTTGTGCTGCCCTCAGACGCCTTTCATAAGCCTTTAAACCTTTGAAACATGAGCGGATTGTTTTGATTTCTTTCAAAAGCAAGGGAAAAGGGCAATCAGCAACGTGGCATAACATTTCCTGTAAACTGCAAAACATGACCTGAAAATGATCCTTTTTAAAAAATATATCATCATCATTGTGCATTATATATATGTATATATATATATATATTTAATATATTTTAGAACTTTTTTTCCCCAGATAATTTCCTTTTTTTTTCAATTTATTACCAATTTCCGTTTTTTCTTGTCAAGTTGCTTGTTGTTAACTAGCCATAGCTTTTGAATAGATAAAGCAGATTAGAAACGACATTTATTTCTGTAAAGTAGAATTAAAAGGAAATGCTCAGTGTTGTACTCAAGTACAGTGCTCGTGTAAATGTTTCTCAGTTACACCCCAACACTGAAATCATATGGCTCAATGACTGCAGTTCCTTGCACATATACCCTTCACAGTAACCTTGCTGATGGCTAAATTACTGTTCTAAAGCGTGATGCTTCAAGCATACTTCATATAACTCTGCTCTATAAAGATAACACGATTCCCCCTTTTGAATTACATGCCCTGCTGTGTGCAAGTAGAGCCCCTGTGTTGATATTCAATTGAAATTTTCCACATCTAGTGTCAGGCAATGTTATTGATAACTGAGCTGATAGTGAAGATGTTTAGAAACACTTTCTTTTTCAATATAAAAGCTCCAACATTTTTTATTCTATGGAGGCAGGATGCATCCTAAGAGTTACAATTTTTGACAGAAAGTTCATATATTGTACATGCTCCAGTAGATTAGAAGAAGCTATTATTTAATCCAGATCTGGTGTCATGTCTGAGGCATAGAGTCTGCAGATCGTCCTGCTGATGGGAGAGGACATCAGAGATTCACTGTCATCCTGTAGACACTGTGTGATGTGCTGTGATTGTGGGTGGTGAGATTTACTGTGTAAACAACTCGGAAACATACAGAATGTGAAGTCTGAGATAAATGACCATTATATTATATGAGTAATATAGTAGCTTCTACTTTCACCTCCTCTTTGAATACCAAATAGACTCATTTACCACTGTCACACACCACCATACATTTCAGCTTTTTAAAAATTTCAATTAACATGCTCAATGAGACCCCCAGTGAGAATTAAAGTAAAAATTACTCATTTAGAAAAAGAAAAAAAAGAGATTTGTCCCAGATTAGTTCCAGGACCAGAATCATGGATGTGATCTATAGCATTTAATTGAAAGAGATTTCTTCTCTGTCTGGCTACAAAGATAAGAGAAGCCAGTCTATTTCTTACAACAGTGTTCACATGTGCAGCTGTCTAGCCATCCTATGAATTATCAGTAATGACAAATTGCCAATAATGGCTGTGCAGATTTTCTAATTAATTCCAGAGAGAGAGGAAGAGAAAAGCTTTTCGCTTCTGCCCTCTCCACACAGCGAAGGAACAACCGGTGAAACTACATTTGAATTATTTTTTTTTTACGCAGCATCAAGTCTCTGCAGTGCTGCCTAAATATGGTAAAGTTTAAAATCATTTGCCTCCATACTTTGAGTTAATGAGGTCAAAGGACACACACAGCTGCACATAGTCCTCTGAAAGTCTCTGCAGACACCTGCACAGCAAATTTATTTTTGTGTTAATAAACCCAGATTGGCTTGTTAAAGTATTTTAAAAGCATTCTTGTTTTACCCCACGATTTAAGACAGTCAGTTGCATGCTTTGCAAACAAAATAATGTCATTAATCAGCGTTGTCTGTTTTGTGTTGTTTTATGAATTAACTAATTTAAAGTGACTGTTATATTGATTTGTCCTCCTAGCTGGGCATCTCCTCTGTCCACTTGGACAGTTGCAGCTTCATCAACATTTCATTTCTCTACCATGCTATGGTTAGAGAAAAAGTTGATACAACGCATGCTGGCACTGAAACAGAGCTCACATTAAGACCATTTTACATGAACTGCCTCGTTATTTATGTTCTCTATTGATTCCAAAAACTGTCAAAAGCTGCAGCCTTCAGTCATGTGGACCACATGTATGTCACTCCTCGAACCCGTGCTGTATTAATAACACTTTGCTCATAAAGTTTTTGCTCCATCATCTTGGTGTGAGCTGCAGAGTGACCTTAAACTATTATAAGCTTGGGAGATTTTAAAAATAAATTAAATAAATACCTTTGAGCACTAAATGCACATGTCCGGTTTCTAAACGCTGCTAATTGGCTTGTTTCAAGTTTGTTGCTTGTTGCTTGTTTGGGAATTTTTATGCTGTCTGTTCTAACTTTGTGTTTTTAGTAGATTTTATATGTCAATGGGACTATTCCTTATTGAATAAAGGTTAAATAATTTTATTTATTTTTAAATTCCCAGTTAGGAATTTCAGTGTGGATTTAGGTCTAATTACTCAATGTTTATTACTCCAATTTGGCCATGACAACTGAAAATTCAAAATCTTTCAGTTTGATCAGTAAGTTTTATCTTAAATGTTTTTCTTCCTCATCTACACCTGTAAATCAGAGTTCTCTGTGAACACTCAGTGTCCTCCTCTTGTTAGATGCAGAGCCACTTTCATGTTGAATTTACTGTAGATCTGAAGGCTGAGGTTTTCCTACTGGCTGAACCTCAAATGGCTGGTTGTATCTTGGCTGTACATAAATTCTCACAGCGATTCCAGGCTCAGTTAATCGTGCTCGCCCATCTGCTTTGATGTCCTTCCTCTGGTAATGAGTGTGACATCGCTGTACACAAGCATGACAGTAAGCAGCTCCCACTAGTTTTTTTTAAATGAAGCCGGGACTCTTAATGAGAGATCAAGATGGTGCATGTCAGGACCTTCACTGGGCACGTGTGGTTTGTCTTTAAATGTGTTTTTTATGGATGCATGTTCCTGAAACTGACTTTATTCAATTATTATCTGGCCTCTGCTGGTAGCTTCAAATAAGTAAACCTTAATTTTCATGGGAATTAGTTTCTACAAGGACAGAAATTTTAAAATTTCCTCCATAGTATATAATTTAGCTCTTTATTTAAAACAGGAACAAGTCAGTTATCAAAACATCCTCATGAGCATAGTAAAGCAAATACCATACAGTCTGCATGGTGCAGAGCAGTGCTAGCAATAGATGACTCGTGCCTGTGGCTCAATAAACACACGCCTGGCTGCAGCCCCAACTGGCTCATGCACGATTTCCGAGGCTGTCTTTTCATATTATTCTTTGTTTGTTTAGTGCTTGGACAGCAGTCTCACTTCTGTAGAGTAAGCCTCACATCCACATGCACAGCCAAGCTGCTTGTCCTGTGTCATGATTCATACTTTCATACGTCGGTTTGGTGACTCAGAGGAGCGACAGCTAATCATAAGCATGCAAGTGTGCACTTTAGACTCTTGAGGGGACGTTATTGTTGTAGTTGCACTGTCAGTCAATGAAAGCCAAATACTAGTAGAAGCACAAATTCACTTTATCAGTGCTAAAAAAAAGAAAAAATCAAGGGCTCTCTGTTGGGCCTTTTTTAAAAAGTAGTCTAGATACATAACTATAATATACAGGTTCTCTTAGTTACTGATGCTTTTCTAATTTTCAGAACAATAGTTCTTTAAAATATAGTTTTATTTTGATGTATAATGTAGCTTGTCTGAGTCTAATTTGAGTATTTAATCTTCTCTCTTTTTAATGCTCCTTAGCTGATATAATGTTGGGCTAGCATTGTTCATTTCACACCTATTACATAAAATAAAACACCTCCTGAAGTGCAGGACTGACAGGCTGCTGAGCCTTAAATTAACATAACAACCTTTCCATCCCAGGCTGAGCTGGCTGCCCTGCCCACAGGAGATGAGTTCTGTGATTACCAGGTGTCGTGCAGTTGATCTGCTCCATTCACTTTAACGGAAAAATCATCACGCTATTAAGTGGCAGTCTTGACTTGAAGCAATTACGCCTTTTTCCATTTGTCGAAAAAATACATTTTTTTTCACTCATCTCTCCTACCATTCACTGCAAGACTTTAACAAGACTTTTAAAAGATGAAAGTCTAACACTCTGTCACATCTAAAGGCAATGTGAGTTCATTCACTCACACATGATTTTCCAAAGCCTGGGAATCTTTCAGGGTCATTATTTGCAAGACTACAGCTAGATTCCCTCTGGTCTTATTTCCCATCCTGAGATATGACATTAAAATATTCTCATTTGTTTGCAAAAATGCATAACTCTAGAGACACAAGATGAAAGGTGTCACATGTTGACAGAATTCTTGTTAGTTCAGCTGTGATACAGTATGTAAAGATGAACTGCAATGTGTACAGACTTTACATTTTGGATTTTGTTACCTCAGCTCACCACAGGTTAGCGGTGCTATTTAAGTGGAAGGAGACCATGAGAATAAGAGGTGAACCTTTTCAAAAATTACGTTTTCTAAAAAAATAAGTACTGGTTGGAGGATAAAACACACTGAATTACGCATGAACTCTTGTTCATTCCACAACTCCACCAGTTTCTCCGTAGTCCAAGAGAACTGATGCTTTTTCAAGTTTTTGCACCTCCCCGGACTCCCCACAATGTTTACTGTATACCCTGTTAGCTGCTTTCTGTTGGTGCTGGTGAGAGTGCAGCTTTTGGTTGTTGACAATGTTCACGGCATTGTGAAATTGCTTGAAAAGTCCTTTGGTGTCAGGCCGGTATAAGCCGACCCAGAAGTCTTGTGAGAGGCAAATACTCTGCAGCTCTGTTTTCACTTGCTTGTACAATTTTAGAGAAAGAATTGTTTACACTCTCCACTTAGGATGTGGTCTGATGCTTTCAAGTGTTCACAGCACTAGAAATAATGGGTCTAAGTGGCAAAAGAGGAGTCATTTTTTCCAGAGAGCTAATGCAGAATGTCGATTCAGAGAAGCACAGCTGATACTTTGACAGAAATAAAACGTCAAAAAGAATGAAACCTTTAGACGGTCAATACGATAACTCTGTACTCGTTAGCGTCCTCATGGTGCCTCTGACCATCATTGTGCCTCTGACCATCACAGCTTTACCAAACAGACGAGAGGGAAGAGTGATACTGAATGTGATTGAATAGCTGAATGTTGCTGTTCACTGAGTCATCTCAGCAAAGTGTAAGGCTCTGTTTAAGGCCTTAGCGCCTCTTTGGATGGAATGAGAAAAGCGGGATCTGTCCTGTTTCTTTGTCTACTCGCAGGGATAAAAAGCCACTGTTGTCACAAAGCAGTGGCACCAATCATCACGCCCACACTGTCTGAGATGTGGGTGGATGGATGTGCTGATCTGTCCGTCCCCTGCTCCTCCCTGACAGTTGCAACTGCTGCTGCTACGAATCATTACACTCACATACAGTGTTTGAGCACACACTGATGGCAAGGCGAAATGATTTTGACATCTTTTCAAAATTTTCTTGAGCAAGGGATCACAGTGTCCCTGATTCTGTAAAAGAAGTACAGACATAGGTCGTTAA
The DNA here is from genome assembly GCF_026936395.1 of Plectropomus leopardus. Classification (NCBI taxonomy): domain Eukaryota; kingdom Metazoa; phylum Chordata; class Actinopteri; order Perciformes; family Serranidae; genus Plectropomus; species Plectropomus leopardus. The sequence goes on along the minus strand of NC_142188.1, from coordinate 13,056,520 downwards.
TGTTTTTTAGAATATTCAACGTTTAATGTAACAAATGCAGTTGTCATGTATTTTTATCATACAGAGTATTGGAAACTGTACTGAAGCACTTTTAATACAGTGCTTCCCTCTAGTGGACAGGAAATGATGATTAATAACTGATTTCCCTTGCAATTTGTAAAGAGTAGGTAAATATTTTATTATATTCTGCTCACGTATTGAGGTTAGGATTAGTAAACGTTATCTCAGTGACTGCTGCTGTCTTTTACAGTTTATAAGCTTCTGACTTCAATATACACACACACACACACACACACACACACACACACACACACACACACACAGTAGATTAAGATTTTCTAAATTTTATCTAAATTTTATTCCCACATTTTGATTATATCTGATCTGAGTTTGATTTTAAAATTTTATTTTCATGATTTTATTTTTATATTTTTTTTTATTATATCTGCATTTTCAGATTTTTGATTTTATCCTGATCTAAAATATGAGTTTCCTTGTCTAGATTAAAAAAAAAAAAATTAATTTCCATATTGGATAATATCAGATTTTTTTTTAGATATTTGGATTTATTTATGGTCTAATTTTGTGTACATAATTATCTGGCCCTTGACTAGATTTTATTGCATCTGAATTTCAGAATACATCATCATGTTGAAATAGTTGTTGTGATAGTGATTAACTGAATTGATGTGATCATTCACACACAGTCTCACTCTATTTAACTCTTCATGAAACAGACAGGAAATGACAGGAGGAATCTATTTATTGGAGCACCTCTGGTCCTTGTGGTGGTCACTTCCTGTTTTGACCAGAGGAGGGCACTCTCTGCTCTCTGTATGCTGAACCTGGTGGAGGTAAACTGATGCGGTGGTGAGCTGTCTGAGCTGTCAGCACTCATTAGTGCTGTCTCATTAAAGTGATGTCAGTGGCACTCCATTAGCAGTCAAATGAACAGCTGCCCGGCCCCGGGGCCAAGTCAACGACTGAACTCTGTTGGTCAGGGAGGTCTGCAGGTTAACCGTCTGTAAGCAGCTACAGAGAACAAACTCTTATTTGTTTTTTGTTTTTCTCAAATGGTCTGCAAAACTGTTCAAGGAGAACATTATAGCTGCTGCTCTTTTTAACTTTCCATCTAATCATCAGAGCAGTGAGTAAGAAATGTACTGTGTGTTTCACGAAGGATGATGTCATATACAGTCCTTTTTTTTTCTCTCCCATTATAGGGTTTTTTTGGGGGAGTTTTTGCTGAGTTGCTGTGAGGGTCCAAGGACAGATTGATTTCGTATTCTGTAAAACCCTCTGAGGTAAATTGTTATTTTTGATAATGGGCTTCATAAATAAAATTGAATTTAAATGTAATAAAAGTGGCTATGAGCTGTTATTTAGGCTAGACTTTAACCCCCCTTTTCAATATCTGTGTACTGTTTTCAAATCTCCCTTGATATGGGAACCCAAAACAACGTCCGAACTACATGCTGAACGTGGCATGTTTTGACGAGCACTTGGATCATGCAATCAATGTAAAAATCTAAAATGTATAAAACAACTTCTAAACACAAGTCGGAAAGGCCTCGACTCTGTCTTGCTGGACTGTGCATGATGCATGATTTTGATCCATTCTCTGGCACGGTCGGTCGAAGGTGATATGCCACATCTTAATGCCCTGGCAGCCTGCGCCAGTGACATTGACTTCACTTAAGTACTAATGTGCTCCACTCCACACAAGCTTCTCTGGTATCTTCACAATATTGTCTTGCAAGAGCCACATACAGCCACATATAGCCAGTAAATCGTCAGTGGCTTTAACAAGTCTACTTTGCTTCTCCAGTGCTAAAGTGTAGTCCGGCCTCACCTCTAGGGCACCAATCATCAAATAATGTTAAATAATGTTTGTCAAAGTTGAATCACACAGTTGATAATTGTCTGTTTCTGTTTTTTTGGCATTTTCTTTAGCAGAGCCATTGTAATGACAGTGATCACCTCCCCACTTGCAAATGTTCCACCAAAATAAGTTCACCCAGCCCGTTATCATTCTGAATTTGTTAAATATGTCTGCTCTGTCAGTACTTTCTGTGTATGAGTAGAATGCAAAAAGCCAACTTCGCCGGATGGCAAAGTTGGCTTTTTGCGTTCTGCTGTGTTTGGGACGTTCCTGTGCAAAGCGTGCTGGTGAGATCAGACTTTATAAATAGGTAGCGACTAAGTGCCAGACTGTAAGCAGCACACATCCAAGAGGAAGCTATGAAAACTGTGGAAAAAGCAATGATGCAAATATAGTGAGGTGAAAAGCCAAGTGGAAAAAGTCTGTTCCAAAACAAAAGCATAATGGACGAGGTTTGGCTTTTACTTTAGGTGGCGAGCATATTTACATTTAGTAACCAACAATTCCAGCATAGTCTACCTTTAACACAAACACAAGAACTTCAGTCTAGAGAGAGATGATATCACTAATATTTAGGGCCTGACTCAGAAATATCTCTATCGAATCAGATTTGGCCATTAAATAAGAATATTTAACATTCTTTTTTTTCATATAGTTTGAAAGTTTGAATAGGCGCAGCAGAATGATTCACTGTGACAGTGACGTTCGTGTAATATAGTAGACAAGCTAACAGCGCTAATGATGGATTGGCTATGTGCAACAACATTTGTTTCCAACACTAGATATCAAACAAAAGCCAGACACAGTGTTGTATTAATTTGCTTTGAGCTGTAAATTCACCACTTTTAAGCAGAAGAGAGAAGATGGTGTTGTCTCAGAGCTTTACGGTGCAGAGCCTGTCCCTCTCTGTACTGCTGCTTGTGTGCACAGGACTCCCTGTACCAAATAGTAACATGAAAGCCAAGAGTGCTCACTCCTCAGCAAAATCTGCACACTGTGACTAGCAAAAAAAAAACCGACAAACGACTGCTGGACTTAAAGCGATCTCAATTGACTGTCTCTGACTCTCTGACTTTCAGCGGGCAGCCCTATCAGCATTGTACCTCCTTTGTCCCTTTTTATTTATATAGATAAATTACAGATGAGTGCCACACATGCAGCTTATAACAGTTTACACAGTTACCCCTCTTTACCATGTGGGGGCACCAGTGTGTGAAGTTTCCTCATTTGACTTTGACATTCAGGATGTTAATGTTGGATGTTAAAAATTTAGTACAGATTGATTTAAAAAAAAAAAAAAAAAATCCAAAAAGTCAATATAGTACTAGATTCTGATTTCCAGAATGTGAAACCTGACATTATATGTGCTTTAACAAACCCCCTTGCAAATGACATGGAAAACATTTGATCTTCTGAAATGTTTAAAACACTAGAGGCCAACCATACTTTAGCTCTTTAACCTTCCTCTCCCTCAGCTCCTTGTGACCCGACACATGCTACACCTCAGACAGCCACTCAGCTAGACCAGTATCTGGTATTTGGGGTCAAAACTACGATATCCCCCCATTTGCCTCCCTCCATTAATGGCCTATTTAGCGTACCGCCGATGGCAGTAAAGAGATAGCTAGGCTTTTATACCTTCTGACTGGATATATTAGCAGGTAATGTCCTTAAAGAGGATTAGTGGATGGAAAGAGAGGAAAGGAGAAAGAGAAGGAGAGTGGCTGAAAGCGCCGCAGGGATGGCATGGCAGTAAATAGGGAGGTGATAGCAGGGAGGACAGGAGAACTTATGCTGCATTGTGCTGCCTCTGGCTATGGTCGGGGGATTACCAGCCACTCTGGATTCTCCAGTCTCTTTAAGCATGTTGTCATAGCTGTTTAATTATTTGCATATCAATATGTGTGGTAAAATAATCATTCATTCTACCTATTAGGAACAAAGGGACTGTTTGTCCCATAATGTTGAGCTGTCTGTTAAATGCACACAATCAGGCAAATCAGTTGTCAAAGTTAATATGTGGTTTAAGCTACACTGGTCCTCTCTTGGTTGATGTGTCCTCCTGATCCCATGAAGTCAGTCAGTCAAGAATGTGCCGTGGGTCGAGGTCAAGAGTCCCAACAAACCAAACAAATCATCTTGTTCACTGTTTTCAGCATTTAACTTGCTTTATAAATTCTTAAACAGGCATTGTGACATTTAAGGTTGAACTTTAAGAAAGAGAATGCATGTGTGCGATGATATTTAGTAAGGTGACAAGATGAAACAGGACACAGACAAAAAAAGAGGATACCACTACCTTCACGCTAGTTTAAGAAATGAGTGCATCAAAGAATCTTTAAAACGGTAATGTTGGCCTCAAATACTGTACTCTTTGCAGGGGGGGCAAGCAACTGGGGGGCAGACTCCCCTTGTGGGTGCTTTTGATTATAGGTAATACTAATTTGCTTTGTTTATATCTTTTGTTATTTGCAAACAAATCTTTTAAAATTCACATCTTTTTAGGTGTCTAGCTGATGGACTTTTCCAGCTCAGTATCATTAGGAACCATGCCCAGATTCGCACCTTACTACTTCTAATGTCAACATCTGCTGCCAATGTTGAAGTAGATCTTACATATTGGAGACCTTGGGAGAGACTTGAGGTTGGGCACAGTGTTTCCATAACAACGCTGGTGACTAATGGTTACTGCCAAATAATAGGCGCTGCTACCTAAGTAGCTCCCACCAGATGTGAGTGATGTGCAGTGCAGTAAACTGGAGAGTAGCATAATTAATCTGTTAACTGTCATGTGTTAATGGTCAACAATAATCTTGCTGTTAACTGATAACGGTTAACCTTTGGCATCCCCACATCGGACTTAAAAAAGGTCTGTTTGCAGAATTGTCCATTATTTATTTTCTTATCTTTTGCTAGTTTTTGCTTTTCTCAGATGATTAAATATACATGACTCTGAATCTTAGCTGGTAATAATAGCCTATCAAATTGATTTATTTAGATAAAGTGAGTTGAAGTGACCATATCTGGTTCCTCAAAAATGACAAACGCTTAAGAAAGAGCTTCTCAGTCTAATCTGCTCCTCCCCTCCTCCATCGCTCTAACTGCCATATGACTAATGCCCTAGACCTGAGGCCTTGGCTCGGCCCGGCTAAGCTGTTTTGGGGGGGATTTGATCATGCATAGATGACATTGAGTTAGAATGGGTCACTGCAGATTCTGCTTTAGCCACAGTCTGCTTGAAAGGAGTCAAGTGGAGGGCAAGCACCTGGGCTAGCTGACCTTTACCTGCAGAGAGGAAACAGAGAGGGATCAGGAGGGGAAGCTGCAGAGATCCAGTTTGTCAGAAGTAGGTCTGAAAATGTCAGGGATGAGTACGTGAAGCATTTAGCATTGCATGAAATCCTGTCATCAAAACCGGAATAGTTCATCCCTAATCACTCTCTGTCCATTTCCTTATCCACTTAAACTTTCCTGTGTACATGTCACACATTAATACTTCCTCGTACTCACTCAAGTTTCCAAATCTTGAAAAAGTGTGAGAGTGTACTCTCCTCAGGGGAGGTATGTACAAAATCTTGTCCATGCCAAGACATCCCTGTGACCATCTCTGATCTCAGCAGCACTGAGGATATGAAAGGAGCATTGTGTGCTGCTTCACGCTCCATGGCCAATTGACTTCTTTTCCCATTAATCAAATGTGCTGTTTACCTAATCTTTCATAGCATTTCAAAACCATTAAAACCAAGAGGATTATCCTAGTATTTCTGACGGTGTTTCTTTACTTCAGGTACAGGTGCCCTGATAATACTGCCCCTCTTTTGCTCCCTCTCTGTCTCCTTCTCCCTCCTCTCCTATCTTTAGTCTTTCCCCCTTTATCACTTTCTTTTTCCTATTTTCCCTTTCTCGACTTTCCTTTCTTTGGAGGATTACAGTCAGCATGATCTCAGTGCTTAAAAGTGCAACCTCTCCATCTCGCCACTGGACAACTCTACCCCCTGCTCTGGATAAATAAAGTATTATTGTCTGATTAAAGCAGATTAAGCAGATGGAAAGGAGGTCAATCTGAAATTGGGTTTAATTCTGCACTTATCTGAATTCTTGACTGCTTCCATAGTGTACACTTGTGTGTGTCTTTGAGCAGGAAGTTGGTGTGGGTTAAAGGGGCTACATTTCGGAGAGTGTTTCTCACTGTAGAGCTAAAGAAGGAAATTGTGAATTGAATTGCACTTAAAACCCCTCTTTGTAAAACTAGATGTAGCACAAAGCAAACTCACATGCCAGAGCTGTTGGCCAGGCTCTGCTGGTAGGTGTATAGGTTATAGCCAAGCTGCACTGCAGCCTGTTATGCCCTGAAGCTGTGGGAGCATGCTTTTACTGGCTTTAACCAGGAGATGACCAACTGGGGTCAGATCTTTAGAGGTCAAAAACAACAATTGTGCTTAAGGGATTCAATAAAAAAGTATTTATGAAAGTCTATATATTTAAGCAAATTAAATCTAAAGTGTGTGTGGGGGGCTTTGTAAGTGTGCAGCCTTTTTATTGCTTTAACAATTACATCCATAATGGACAAATAAGCACCTCATGAATTGTCTTTAATGCCAATGTTCAGTGTAATGTAAGAAATAATGTGTCTTTTATAAAGTAACACACAGAAAAATGTTTTGCAGTTCTTTGACATGGGTTAAGGTGCTGCTTTTCATGTAGGAGGCTGGAGTCTGCGAACCGTCACAGCTCTGCGATTAACTCTTGTATTTTAATAACCATAACCATCTATCCATATCCTTAATCATACCGTGGTTTCTATACGCAGATATTATAGAACAGGATTTTTAAAAATGTTGTCCGTAATCTGGGGTTTCACAAAATCATCCAATATTGATGCTATTGTCTGGTGACGCGGTCGCTTCAGTGGGGTGTTTGAGTTATTTGATGTCGCACATATTATCTGATGGCATCAGGCCATTTTTGAAAGTGACATGCATTTTACTTGAACATTTACTGCTCAAATAAAGATTAATGTGGAGTCAAATCATTATAACTGAGCTTTAGATGACTTGGCAGTGTGGGCTGTTGAGTTCTTAAACTGTGGCATTCTGTGGTCATATAGACAAATTAAGACCATGTGACCTCTCTTACTAAACTAAATATAAAATCTCTTTAAACTGCATTTATTACTACTACAGACTGCATAAAGTGCAAGTTGTGTGCATAAGTACGCTTTCACACACACATGCATGAGTGAGTCAGTCATGTTGATTGAGTGCTGCTGATGATGCTGAGGGTTAATCTGTATTTAGTTGGTCCATCCGGATGCCTTAGAGGCCATCTTATTAAAGGAAATGAGACGTTGTGAGGCCTTTTTCAACAGACAGTTACTGAGCTCTGCACGCATTCCTTCATGTCTCCTGCATAGTGGATAGGAACAGCGCTGTCCACAGTGGGTCCCGACAGAACAAAGCTAGACAAAAAGGCCCTTGTGCTGGTACACATGTTAGAGAGGACATGCCGGTGTGTCAATCCAGTGCAATTTTGAAAGTTTATCTCTAAACAGAACGTGACCACCGCAGACGGCTGAAGTTCTGAGCTATTTGGATCAAGATAGCCGAAGAATCTAGAACCGTAATGCTTTAAAAGATTGCCCAACCCCTCCAGTTACAGGACGGAGGTTGAAAAAATGGGGACCTGTTGAAATAGACTAATAACGTCTTATTCGGGTCATTTTTTGGCTTGCCAAGGAGTTGACTGTACGTTTAGATGAAAGGGTTTAATTGGAAATGATAACCTGCTGACAGAGAGGATCTGTCAGCCCACAAGCCCTGGCTGTCCGTCTGCCAGTACTGCAACAATATCCACAGGGAGATTGGCAGATAGAAGCTGCTGTCAACGCCCTCAAGCTCAGGGTTGTTCCAGTATAAGCCCTGCACTTGTGTTTGCTTCAGCTCGGGTACGTGGCACTATTGCTGGCTGTGTGCAAAAAACCTTAAAACTTCCACACACAAAAAGAGAGCAGTGTGTACACACACAAACAATTTCTGTTAATTTACGTGCTGAGGATAAAAGGATAAAGACAAAGGAGAGATGAGCATCAAGTAAGCTCAAATGCTTTCAGACCATCAGAGCAGTTCAACAAGATCCAGGACATCAAAGCCACTTAAATATTTTTCATTCTTGGGGCCACATAATGCAGGATGATATGACAGACACACAATAGGCCCACAGTTTCCTCTTGGCCCCTGCAGCAGTGTTGACATGAGTAGAAATTAAGTTATCACCCCTTTTTAAAGTCCAGACGGCTGTCAGACAAGGCCCAGTGGCACAGGGAAAGATTCGATGGCTGCTTTACATGGAAAGCTCAGTCTCACATCTCCTTTTAGTACTGCATCTCATACCTGCTTCCAACATGTGTATCAGGAATGGTTTACTGGTGACTGATGTTTTGAATAAACTTGGCAGTGAGGCTTGTGTTTCCTTGGACCACAACAATTGTTGTGTCAAACAATTCTTGTGTCAAACAATTCTTGTGTCAAGCAAGCCTCAAGTCAAGCAGTTGTTTTGTTTTGTTTTTTTGATCATCAGTTTGCTGTGCAGTGTACATCCAGTGTAGTTTTGGTCCCCACATTTTGGAGCAGAGTGAGTGCTCTTGACTGTCAGGCCACTCTGTTAAAGGCTGCTGAGTAGACATGGGCAGCGACAAAGAGTTGGAAGAGACCTTCATCCATAAGGTTCTGAGACAACTTCATCTCTTCTGTGGCAAAGTAATAAATTTACAGCTCATAGTTCATACGATACAGTCTCAGGCTTTTGTTTGACATGTAGTTTCTGTAAAAAATGTTGTTGCATACTGCCCATCTACCATAAGCTTATTTACTATATTACATGAATACCGCTGTTACTCTGAATGTCCTGCTGAGCTTGTTCAAACTTCAAAACTTTGTATGAAAAAAAATGAATATTTTTATTGAACAGACAAGTCTGATTAGACCGGCATAATTCTTTTTTTTTTTTTTTTAAGCCAACTGAAGAACACAACCAGAACCCCATTTATATTGGCTGACTCACAGGGTAGCTCGTGCCTTTCGCACTAAAACCAGAAATGAATGGGCAAGGGGTATCTTTTAACAGTAAAAATATAAACATGCATATAAAATAACAAAAGTGTGTAAATAGAGAATAAATATCCTTTCTGCCACACCTTTAAAATCCTCCATTGCCTCATCTGCCCTCCTGTCACCCTCAGTAGGTTTTCCACCTTTAATGATCACCTAATTTACTTACCAGTGTGTGTCTGTTTGTTGTTGCCCGTAACTGATGTGGTTATATGATCAGTCCAAAAATAGACCAAACAGGGCCTTTATTTTGCATTTAGATGGTGACTGTGTTGAATTCAGGTTGCCACGTCGTGTATGCTACGCTTTTTAAAAATAGAAATCTCTGGCCAACATTCATATCTGGGGGATGTTTTGGGGATGAAAATAAATGGCATGGCCATTTCACAGGGGACCCTTGACCTCAAGATGCCCGAATGAAAGTGGGTTCTTTGGGTACCCATGAGTCTCCCCTTTACAGACATGATCACTTGATACTAGTCCCATGCAGTTATTTGCTGTCATTTAATTACTAAGTTAAGACATCTGGTAAGAGTTGCTTTACCTTATCAATATGGACTTCATAGCTGATTTGTAATGCAAAATAATGGAATAGAAAATATGTGATTTTAAAAAATGCACTTAATCATGATTAACTATTGAGATTGCTGGATTAATCACGATTAAATGAATTAATAATTTGACAGCCACAGTAAATATATACTATGTATACATTTATACTTACGATATCATATGCATCCAGACATTCCAAGTTTGAAGGCTTTGAGACTGAATAAGTTACAGATATAAATAAGAAGTAAACATGCTGCTTTCTCTTATTAACTAAACCTATTTTGTGGTGCTTTCATGATGTTGAATGTGACACACCAGTAAAAAGAAAAAAAAGGGATACTCATCTTCTGCAGAGCTGTTTACACCCCTCTGGTCTATGGGAAGGGAGTCTATTGTGTCTTTTAGTGTGTTTTCTCACATTAAAAAACAACAACATATGTGCTTATTTCTCACTCACTCTCCAGCACCCGCGCTGAAGTTGACAGCCTCCTGAAGCAGTTCGCCCTGCTTCTTAATTCATTGCATCCCAGCCTCACCTTACCTCCTTGGGCAATACTTGGTTGCCTAGTTGGCTTCTTCTTATTCAGCCACACAAATTGGCTCATTTAATTATGGGGCTCCTCACCACTGCTGATTCTGGCAACCCAACTGTTGTGCACCTGTGTTTGTCTAGGTACACTGGTGTGACCCAACAGAACTGGATTTCTGGGTCTGTGTGGACTCTTCATGGGGTTTTAACCCCTTGGTTCATTTTTAAAAGCAGTTTGATTACACAAAACTTCCTACTTTTGAGAAAGCTGCACTCTGCCAACAGAGATGCATGGCAGAGTGCTTTTTCAAAAGCAGCCACCTTTGATGTGCCCCCCCCCTGTAGATTTCCATTTAGAAAAAGATGCAAGCAAGTTGAAAATAATACTACATGAGTGCACACAACTCAGATAAATATTCCCATATCCTCATGGGAAGGTTCACAAAGATATAGACACATATATATGTAACTACTTTAGCTAACAAACTAATACATCATGACCATAATTGTTGTGCCTTTAGTGGTAACTGGTGCAATAGGTAGATGACTCCCCAGAAGTGTTTTCAAAGTTCTGCAAGTGTCAGAAGTGCTTCAATATTGTTTTTGTGCTTGTGGCGTCCCCAGTGCATCGTGAAACTTCCACTGAATATGTTTAATGTTAAATTTAACTATTGCAGTAATGCCTGTTAAAGCCCAGTTGTTTCCAATTGGCAACAAATATTTCCTTCTTTATTAAGAGAACTGCCATAAATGAGACTATTACATGTGACTGATTTAGTGAAAATAAGCTCAGAGCACTAGAATAGTATTAGCCCAGAAATCACCACAGATTCCTTCTCAGGTGTGTTTTAGTGGATTGGTCACACGTATTAAACTTTCATCATGTTGACCCCTTTAAGGGAGTGCCACACCCTAACTCATCCTTGCAGAAACAAATGTTAGCAGGTTCCTGCTTTAAAAGGGAAGGCGCTCGCCATCAGAGAGCCACCATTTAATTACGACACACAGGAAATTATCCCTAGAATGGGCCCAGTGCAGATAAGAAGTCCAAGCCCAGTGGATGACAGCTCTAGAAACCTGAGAGAACTTATCACCAAAGTGGAGGGTGGGGGTCCACCACTGGGCGCCTGACAATCTGATTGGACTGTCATCCCCAGGTCATAATTAATATATTTATCAAATTAATAACTGGAAAGAAAATCTCAGCGTCATTGGCGCTATTGTAAAAAGAGGCTTGCCCTGGCCTCAGAGGTGAACAGTGGCCAAATTCATGTGGCGGCCCGTTTCCCTTGTGGCTAATAAGGCTGCTGTCAGTATAATGGGGGCGGAGGGGGGCAAAGTGAGCTGCCTCTTTTAGGAGCCATGACAGATAAATTGCCTCCCCCCTGCACAGAGTGAAACAGAATTTAGAGAAAGAAAAGAAATATGTTACTGTTTGCTGACAACCACAACCACAGTCTTTGCATATGAATACTTGTTATTGTATAGAAAGTAACACAAAACATGTACCAGACATCACAACAAACCAAGTGATCTGTTTTATTGTCTATTGTCCTGCATAGAAAACAAATGTCAAAGCACCATTTTTTTGTTTTTTCAAAAATAATATTTGATTTAATTTAAAAGTATACTCTGTTGGCTTAAGCATATATTAATCATCTTTCCAGGCAGCCATGGATTCTCCCAATATTCTGATTAGCCAGTCCATGACTGTATTTAAATATAACCAGGTACACACAGTCTATAGTTATACGTACTTGAACGCTTATTGTCAAAACACAGTATCAAAACCACACTACTGAAAAAGCAGTCCTAATAAAAACAGCTGACATGAAGCCTGGATTATCCAGGATAACTGTTTCTGCAAAGAGATGTTGCTGCTTAATTTTGTAAACATAATTTTTTTGTGGACACCAGAGAAGACTACAGGTGGTTTTGGACCTAAAAGTTTTTGTGATTCCCTGAGAGGAACTGCCCACTTGCAGAGCTCCCTGGGAACTACATACCATTAAGGGCTGTTTTTCTGTTTGCATCGGCACCGCAAATAGAAACACTAAAGTGACATAAGCCAGCTGGTGTCACTTCTGCCTTGACAAGTCAAAATCGCGTTGTATTTTTTGTATTATTCGTCGCAGTTAACTTCACTGTTGGCTCATTTGTCTGTGTTTTCTTCCATTTCTTTTTCATTACAAGCTGCTCTTGTGTCAGAGGTTATTTTCACAATGAAAGGGTTTTTAAGATTGGCAGTTGCTGGTGCTGCATTGGCTCATGTGTTTTACCAATCAAGGTACACTTTCGTCCGGACCAATCACTTTACACTGAAGTCACTCAGGGTTCCTCTTGTACTAAAAAAAGTACTAAAAAAGTCACTCAAAGCATTCTTCTAAGAACTACATTTATTCCTAGTTACTGCAATGTGGACACAACAAGAAGGGGGCTTCTTTTACCTAAGTCCTTAAAACTAGGGGTCGATAGATTATTGGCCTGGCTGATCAGTGGGGCTGATATTTGGCATTGTGCTGATTATCTGTATTGGCGTTTTATTGTAATGATTGCCGGTATAATTTATTAATTAAAAAGTGCAAAGAAAGTGTCAGCATTGGAGGAACTTTTACTTTGTCAAACCTTAGGGTACAATTTTTATTAATTCATTTTTTATTTAAATTTTCACTTGACTTTATAAAAAAAAAAGTTGCAGGAAACTTGCTGTATAAAATGTTGACTTGATCTTGAAAGTCTCAGTTTTGATTAAACATTTGCTAAAAGCATTTAAACAAAGTTTTTGAGTTGGAGTTTGTTATATTTCCAAATACAGGTTATCTTGTCTCATTAACTGCTAATAATTGGTATCAACATCAGCCCTGAAAAACCAATATTGATCGAACCCCACTTAAAACTATGAATAAGTGTCTGGTCCAAAAACACTGTATATAATTAACAATCTGCACGGCTAGATACCTCAAAGGGTAACAAGGAAAATACATTTTCATATAATTCAAGTGAACTGATTGTCAGAGCAGTAGAAAGAAGCTGTGAACACAGCATTGAAATATCATCACGTTAGAATGATCCCGTGAATTTGTTAGCAATCATTTGGAGTCGTATTTTGCTGCCTGGAAAACATACATTCAATATCCCCACTCACTTTAGTTCTGTTTTTGGACTTCATTATGTCTTGAAGGAAATATATGGTTCTTTAGATGCTAAATACTCCACTAGGTTCACTAATTATTATCATTATTTTTTGCCTGTTATTGCTGAAAACAGTAAGAGCAGCAAGAGAGAACCAAAACAGTAACTTTTTGGGCCAAAAAACAGTGACTTGTAAGCTGCTTAAGCTCGCAGAGTTGAGGGGAACTGCAGACACAGATGATTATTCTCTGTGGGTCACCTCCGGAAATCCCTTAAATATACAAGCAGGAATGGCATTGTTAATATAAAAAATGTAATTATAGCAGTTTTAAAGGGTTTGACCACTGATGTGATATTTCAACAGTTTTATTTGCCATATAGTATACATATTTTTCCTACTTTTAAGTTGTGTTGGTAGTGTCTGACATCATCTTTTAATGCCATTGACTCTACCTTCAACTTGTGTTAAATGGTAATATTGTGTAGATTCCCCATGGGGCTGCATATTAATTCTGACCCCAGACCACTGCCATATCCTCTCCTTTGCAGGTGGAAAGCCACAGTAGGGATACTTTTATCAGGCATTCCAAGGGTACAAAACAGGAAGGAGGGGAAGCCGAATTGTAAAGGTAACACAATCAGCCGCTAAAGTAGTCACAGGAGTATCAGTTTCTTTAAGCTGCGCTGAGCGCGGCACAAGATTAAGACGTGGATTACTGAACATTTACTTCATGTCACACAGACAGAGACATGTGGTTTGTTCTATAAAGTGATATGGCACCCTGACCTTCTTGCAATCCTGTCACGTGATATAGTTATCCAAAAGGGATGTGATCAGGATTTCTGTGCATTTGATTGCTTAGAGATTGGTAACAGAGTTTTGATGGTGCAGCTTCTTTTTGACTGACAGATCAACAGAATGTATTTAAAGGACTTGCTACATTAAAATATTGTTCTTTAGTTTAATAGAAACCAGCATAAAGCTCCAGAAGTCCAGGGGTGGGTGATATGGTTCTAAAATAATATCACGGTATTTCAGGGTATTTTTGCGGTAACGATTTTCTTGATGATATGACAAAAATACTGAAAATATTTTATTAATTTCAAGAAGCTAGTTAGTTTAAATGTCAGAATTGAGATTGCCTTCAAATTTTCAGTGCGGAGGCAGTAGCAATTTCACTTTCGGCTGTGCTTGTTGTTTTCGTGTTTATAATGATCTGAAATCAGTTCGAAATCATTATGTCAACAAGTTAAAATATTGCCATTATCGTGATATTAATTTTTCTTATCATATTAAAGATCAAACTGGCATTATCATGAATGATATGATATAGCACATTTTTTGTAGTATCTCCCCTCAGACTGGAATCTAAACCTGTGGGGCAGACTTCACCTTTGACTCTTGTACTTGACCCCGTACCTTGGGAATCAGTTTGTGGAAGTCAGACATGCTCAGACGCTGTTAGGCATTTCTGCTTGACCAATCTCTGGTTGATATGGGAGTACTGGATGGAGAGAGTAAGTGTGTACGTAACAGTGAGACAGAGATTTTAATAACTGACTGGTGGCACACCCTTAGAGTCCACATGATGTGATACACCCAAACCTCAACAGTAGATCTGCTTCTGCTCTTTAAAGTCAATCATTAATCTCTGTGGAGTCAAACACACAGCTCCCCATCAATATTGGTGCGTAAGTTAAACCTGCTGCGTGTGTGTCAATCACTTTTTGTTCTATGTCCTAAACCGACTCTTCTCCGGATCCTGCATCCACTGCTGCTCTGTATCAGTGAATGGGTAGCACAGGTGCACATTGGCGCACAGTTACAGAGACCCCTCCCCAATGTCCTGTGTGCATTGTGTCCATTTTCTTTAGGGCCATGTTCCATAGGGGCAACAGTATGTGTGTTTCCAGCTTTCAAAAAGGCCTTTGAGATCCTACCCACTACCCACCTGCGCCACTCCTTGTTGCAAACAAATGTACAGCTTTCCACCAACCTGGGGAAAATGTGGGTGAAGATATAGCGTGAGTAAAGGAGTGAGTGTGAGCAGGGGTTGCCCCCCCCTACTCACCAACCCACCTTACAGACTTTCTTTCAGTTTCTTGGTGTAGAGAGAGGCTGGCCGGCTGTCCCAAAGCGTTTCGCCTCTGCGAGCACGCACAAGATGTCCATTCATGCCTCATGGTCCTACAACTTCACCGCTCCCTCCCCCCGCTCCTCTCCCTTCAACTCCAGCTGAGGCAATTCAACTCGGGCCAGAAGCAGGGACCTTTAATCTAACAGAATGTAGCAGGCACCTGAACTACTTAACCGCTGTGCTTGTTCAAGGGGGTGGGCACGGAGGCTAAGGTAACTGGCGTGTAACAAAAAGCCCCGAACTTTATCCCTGGCCAGGATGAGTACATTTCCTTTCTGTTGTTCCCAACAAAGGCCAGCAGGCACAAATGGTCTGCTATCTGTGTCACCGGGAAGTGGAGAGCAATTTGTTTCTATTAAACAGGACGGTCCTCATCTTCCCCAATCGACCCCCTCCCCTCCCCACCCATATTGATTCGGTTGGCTTTTGTGCTGCAGGTAAAACCCTGCCAGTCAGTGGGTTTCATTTGAGCTCACCTTGACCAGGTGGAGACCTTGTAGTCTTTACTAGGGGCCCCTTGGAAGAACAAAAGGTAACCCCCTCATTTTGTTGTTCAGGCTAATGTGAGTATTTATGAGGGACACATGGGCCCTCAGGTAAAACGATAACAATATAATATTCTTCAATAGCTATACAATAAATGTTCAGTAAATCTTACATATAATGAAATCACCCAAACACCAGTAGAGGGGGACGGTAATGCACCTTAGATGCCAGTTACCACCCGCCATTAAACAGAGGAAGAAGGAGCAGCAGCTGTAGTAGAAGAGGAGGACTGGCTGACCGGTCAACTTTTGCCAGCCACTAAAGATCACAGGAACGTTACAACGTTACAACAACATTCATGCGCATGACGTTTTTTTATTGTCTGATTGTTCTGACCATGGATAACATCACACCGTGACTGAGTTTGCCTTGTAACGTTAACTACAGTAGCTGTATAGTCGACTTGTCTAACAATAATGCAGAGTTAGAAAGTTAACGTGACTGACTAACCGGCTATGATGATATGACTTAACTAGCGCCATACTTGACTCAGAATTATGTCAGTTGAATTGGATTTAGCAGAACAATACAAATATTTTCCAATTTGTTTTGTTTTCCACATGAAGGTTTAAAGTTTGAACGGGGCTCAGCGGGGTGTTCGGTGTGACAGCGACATTCAGTAAACAAGCTCTAAAGAGCGCTAAAGATGGTTTTTCAAATGTGCAACATTTTTTGCTGATACAAGATATCAAACAATCGCTGAAGACTGCAGCGCATTAACTAGCTGTGAGCTGAAATCTCACAACTTCTAAACAGACGAGCAGTCTCTGTCTCGCTCCACGCCGCAGCTGCTTGAATCAAAGATTACTGTGAAAGTCAAGAGCACTTACTCCTTAACAAAATCTGAGTACATGTCTCCAGAAGCACACGGCACAGCACACTGACTAGCAAAAAAAAGGACTGCTCGTCTTGAAGCAGTTTTAGTCGACCGAGGGTTCTCCAACTGATGATTCAAATCTCCGACTTTTAAGAGGCAGCCACTGACTTAACGTGACTAAAGGTGATTCAAATAAAATACATTTCCTCATCTGTAAACATGATTTCTGTCTCAGTCATGTCAGACAGACTTTCACTGCTACCTCATGTCCGTCTTTTGTTATTGTTTTGATTGAGAAACGGCAGAAGTTAATACTCTTGGTGAAAAATCCTAATCACTGTTGAGATTTTGTTTCCATTGTCAGTTAAAACACAGTTTTAAACCATCCACACGACGAGTTTGACATGCTACTGACCAGAATCAAGACTAGATTTTTTTTATTGTCTTATTTAATAATATTAAATGTTCTGCTGTATGGAAAATGTTTTCATGTTCTGACAATAAGCAATAGTTTAAACTACAGTTAACAGTATGATTTCCTCAACATTTACCCAGGCGCAAAAACCAGCCTTTAAACTTAAAATAAATATTTATTTGACTTTTTTGGTAGATAATTATGGATATTGACTAATTTGAAATTTTTTATTCAGATAACACTCTTAGCCATATCGCCCAGTCCTACTGCAGCATTCAGGAACCTGCTGTTGATCTGCGCCTTAAGTTCCATGGTGCAGGTCTCAGTGACGCACAGCAACTCAAGCCTTTCGCGTGCGCACACACACACACACACACACACACACACACACACACACACACACACACACACACACACACACACACACACACTTCACGATATAACCCATCCCTACGCTTCCTTACTACATCATATCAGCAGCAGCTTGACCTCCTTGATTTATCCGGACTTCTGTAGAGGGCAGAAATACAACAGTGAGCCACTGTATTTCACCTGCACTGGTTCCAATACCACAGATGCAATCCCCCACTTTGACAGAGGCAACATGGCTGCTTTCATAAGAGGGTGTTTCTCTTTTTTATTTAAACCCCAGTCTCAGCCCATTCATTTTAGTCCCTGCTACAGATATGAAACCTTTTGAGTACAATTGTATATCAGTCAGGATACCACAAATCAAGCCACAGCAAGCCATGCTATTATTTTTGTGCAGTATAAATGTGTATTCTGCTTACGAAACAAAGCGACATGGTTATATGTGGATGCCTACAGGAAATCACATATCAGACAGTGTTGTTTCCTCCATTATTGTTGGTGAGTTTTCGGTGATTCCTTTTTTTATTTGCACAACATTTTTAATGGAAAAGTGATATCAAAATTTCTAAAAATTGTGGTTAGGAAATTTTGTCACATTGAAATGGTCATGTAAAACAATCACAGATAATGTGTCTTCAGTTAGTTTCTATTGTCCTGTTTCCTTTCATCTAGTTAATTAGGAATTGGACACATATGGTTCAATTCATTTAGCTAATGAGCACCTCTAAATGGTTAAGGCGAGACACTATCCCTCCTCACTTTCTCTTCATCTGTCTTTCCATTTCTTCACATTTTCCTCCCTCATCCTTCTTTTTTTTTTCCTGCTCCCCCTCCCTTGCTTTGTATTGACGCCCTGGGACCCCATCTGGGCCCTTTGGAGGCGTGAAATGCACAGTAATTATTAGTAATCATCACACACCATCAGAAACGGATCCTAGTGCTGTAATTACATGATAAATGTCTGCCTAACACATGCCCTCTATTTAGCAGCCCCCTGGAGACCGCGGATAATAGACAGCTAACAGGGATCCGCAGAATGGGCCTTTCAGCGCTGGCCGGCGCTCATTGTCTACACGCCAATACACCCTCACCCCCCGTTTGGCAACAACGCAGACCCCGATCAATCCTCTGTGCTGCCCCCCACCAGCCCACTGACCCCTCCCCATACACACACACATCCCTTGTCAATGCTAAGTAGACAGCAGCGTCAATCATTGGCATTACACTGCATCGCTAATGGCTGCCAAACAATTTCACAGGAGAGAAAGGAGTTTTGTTCAGTCATTCATCATGTAATAGTGACTTGGTTTAATGCTGTTGCCTCTGACCCCTGAGCAAAATGTGATAATTGGGATTATTATCATCAGCGTGTCTTTTGTTACTTTTTCGTGTACCGTTCAGTTTTTGATTGTGTTCTGCAGTCACCTACCTAAGTGCTTTTTTTTGTTTTGTTTTGTGTTTTTTTACAATGCAGCCTGAGCTCATAGGAGTGTGGCATGCTTTGTATACAGACTTTGTTGGTATGCAAAGGACTGCATAACAATCTAATCTTCAAACATCTGTTTTAGTTGTTTCAGTTTATACTCACAAGACATATAACCCTTTTTCTACTAAAATTAGCGCTTGTAGATAGGTTTTTGAACGCAGAAAAACCTGCTAAAATAGGCGATAGACTCCTTAATCATTGCCAGTAAAGCAGAGCTGTGAACATGGCTCTGCAGCGGACGAGTATGCCTTTGTGTGTGTGTTGTTGTTTTCTTATGTCCCACTGGAATGTCACAGCCAGTAAACAGTAGGCTTGATGGTACAATGACTGCATTGCATGCAAAAAAAAAAGAAAAAGAAAAGATGGATGGATGGATTTTACCTCAAATAGACACAGCTAGACTTACCACAAAGGCAAATTGCAGGTCGACTGTGAAGGATTTAGGGGCATCTGTAGGCAGAAATGATATACAGTATTCACTAATGAATAAATAAACCAATGAAACTATGTTCCATTAGTTTATTACCATCTGAAAATAAGAATCGTTGTGTTTTTGTCAACTTATCTTTTTACAACCTGGAGTGACTTTTCTTGTGCTTCTTTCACATGCCTTTAACAAGCATTCAAACCTTTAAACATTAGGCGAAGTGGTGCCATTTCTTTCAAAAACAAAAAAAGAAAAGGGAAAAGCTCAGAAAAAATATGTTAATGAACATCAGAATTACATATTTAAAATTACGTGACAGATATATTATAATTTTTAAGCACTTTTTCCAGTCTTGTTTGCCTTCTTGTTTTAACTAATTTTGGTTTTTTTTTTTCTTTTGTTTTATTTTGTGTATTTTGTTTTGTTTTGTAATTTCAGGTCATTTTCTTAGATGTTTAACCAATTTCTTGCTAATTTTGGGTTGCTCATTGCCTTCCTCCCATACCTTTGAAAGAAATTAGGCCAATTTGCCCAGTTTTCAAAGGGTTAAAATGAGCTGTTTATATCTACATATGGAGCGGGTCCTCTCTCACAGAGTCTGCCATGTTCTACAGTAGCCCACAGCAGATAAAGTCAATGCTCACTTCAGATAGGGCCATATGTATTTTCGTGCCACCGTAGTTCTCAGGCTACGTGCTTGGCACACGGGTTAGGTTTCAGTTCTGCAACCTCAGCACTAGATGCTGCTAAATCCTATACAGTAGACCTCACTTTACAGTAACAGGTGTGCATTGCACACTGGTAATCTAAAGGATTTATATTGATTAGCATCATCATCGCAACATGAGTAACACCTTTCAAAAGTCAGCCACAATGCAAAGAGAACACTTGAGACAGAATATACATAACGAACCATCCAATACTTCATACAGCACATAATGTTTAGAAACTTGGAAATAGTTTTACATGTTTTAGTCATTTAGCAAGTGTCACCTGGAGTCTCCCAGCCTGAGTTCAAAACATGCAAAGTCAGAGGCAGGTTGGGTGTGACACTGAAAGCAGCAGTCAGAGCTAACAGTAACATGAAGGGGCATTAAAGCGGGATATGTCAACATAGGCCACCAAGCATAAATTAGACTATCTGCTGCACTTTTTAATGCAAATAAGGTCTCAGTGAGTAAATACACGTGCGCACAGCTTCTTTCATTCGGCGCTTTTATATGATTTTTTCATCGAGTGCCTCCCTGTACTTGTGCAACAACAGCGATGGAGGTCATCGCAGTTTGAATCTACATGTGATCAGATATGCATGCAAAGGAGGACACTCTTATCTAAATGCATAGAGTGAAATGAGGAATCATGTTTGTGAACAACAAGGGGAATTTGCCTAAGATTTGCCTAGCTGGCTCTAAACAACGGTTCACTCTTTGGGGACATTTTATATATTAGCTAGGCAAAGCCACAAGGATGTTGGCTGTTAAACAAATTTTATATATTTTGTATTACACCTTGTTAAAATATTAACAGCAATTGCTTTTGATGTTGGCCTACTTGCTTTTTATTTTCTTGTTCCTGTTAATTCATGGGTATGGGATATAACCGATTTACTGGCAGAAAGGTGCCAGTAAGTACCATGGAAAGCCCAATTTACCTGTTCACCTCAAATGACAGTTGAAGTGGTCCGTTAGAGGGAGAGGGTTGTATTTTAATAAGACAAAGACAGTTTGAGTTTTAAAACTGCAACTGCAGATTACCTGAATCAAACAGAGGCTAAGGTGTTGCCTTGATGCCCAGAACTTTTGAATCTGACAATACTTCATTTTACCTCCAGATGGCAACAATTTTCCTTTTTCCTGTTTTCAAGAGGAGGATTTCAGAGACAAAAAAAATTAGATGAACACAGTTTCATTGTGTGTTTTCTTTATATTTGATCTATGCTTCAAAAATCTTATTTTTTTCTAATCTGTTAACTAAGGTCAGTTTATCATCAGCATCAGCTTTATTGCCAAGCAGGTTTTCTCATTCAAGAAAAAGGCCCTGGCGTTTTGGTGCATAACAGTTAACATAGCAAGAGAGTGCTGCAAACATTAAGAAACAAAGAAAACTCATTGTAAAAATGTACAAAAAAACCACAAAAAACAACTGCTGTATATCTGCTGTACAGCTTTGTAAAGGAATGTGCAAAAATATTGACCAGGGAATGTTCAAAAGTTCACAGTAAGAAGTATATATCTTGGGGTTATTGCCCACCATTACCATGTCCAGACCACACACACACACACACAAACACACACACACAAACTACGAACAGCTCTGCCTCGGCACAAAACCAAAAGCAGACATTGAATGAAAAGCAGTGCAATCTCAAGCAGAGTCTGACAATAACAGACATATCAACTATCTCCTAATTGATACAGCTAGGCAGTCAGTCAGTCACTTAATGAATAGCTAATAGCCCTCAGCAATGCTATGAGTGACAGGGCCCGAGCATTCCACCTGGTGGAGGCTGCCCGGGGACTGCGGTGGATGGGGATGCTTCTCATTAATGGAGGCGGGATGCCTGGCGATTGTTCAGTCTTGTGTGGAGAGGCCCTCTTGCACACGGAGGCCACGCTTCTCCCTCAGCTAGCCCCCATAGCGGGGGACAGCTGAGCATCACAGAGTCACCGATAATGAAGACTTGATCAAAGAGACGTAGCATTCCACCGGGCCTGGCTGAGCAACCGAACGGTACGAGTTAGCTTGGCGGAGGGAAGGAGTGAAAGGAAGACAAGGAGAGAAAGGAGTCAAAAGAGAGAGGGGATGATGGGGAGAAAAGGGTTATAGTCCACTCTGCATAATAATGCTGCAATGAGAGTTTGCAAAGCATGCTTCTGCTGGCAAAAGAAAATGCACTCATCTGGAAATCTGGCCATCAAGATTTTTAAAGTGTGTGATGGTCAATAAATTGCTTGTTATGGCTACAAACTGGGAAAGAGCTTATACAAAATGCATGTTCATCACATTTCCTTTTTTGTATATGATCTTTTTTTCTGTTTGCAACAGTCAAAAGCTGCATTAAGTTCGTCTTTTGGTATGTCAGCCCAAGTGTCAATTTTGAGATTTTGGGCTATTTTGCTTCAATAACATGTCTTATTTCAGACTAGTGGTAATGGTTATACATCCCCTGAAAAATTTAACTGGAGAAATTTCATGATATCTTTTAGTTACATTTTTTACCCTAGCGCTTATTTTTTCTTCTAAAAATGTATTGAATTTTACAAAACACATTTAAAGGCTGTTTTCTCAAAATAAAATTCAGTAGCATTTACATACACTGAACTTTATGGTGAAGATTTATTCCTATAAATATTCTGAAGGTGTTTATGGAGGGGTTTGTTAACATGTCATTTATAGCCTGATTTATATAATATTTTATTCCTAAAAACATGGGGAAAATTGATTTCTTTAAATCTGTTGGCGGTATTTTCTGATTAAAACAAACCTTTGACTCTACTATTTCAACAAAATGAAACAAGAGTTTTGAACCTGGCTTCCTCCAATGCCTTTTGTTGTGGAAATGTATGCAAACCAGTGCATACTTGTTAGATATAGTTTCAGAAAACTTGTAACATAGAAAAAACAATTGTCATACTGCAGGTGATCAACTGTGAAGTTTTATGGCGATCTATTAGTGTAACATTTTTTCCTGTACACCAGGGGTTGTCTCCCCTTTCAGCTTCATGCAACCTGTGAACACATTTTTGTTCATGCAAAAACTCATTCATTTGCATTTATAGGAACATTAAAAAAAGTAATGTCATTAAAAAGTGACACTTTTTTGCAACTCAATTCTACACATTATGTCTAGAAGTAGAGGTACATATGCTACTCATTCATTCGTTGTGCTTGCCACAAGCAGCAGCGTTATTTATCTTAATGCATATAACTGCTAGCCCTTCAACTGACCCATAATTTGCTCCTAATAACTGCTGTGGGCGGAGTGATTATAGCTTTTCATTAGTGCCAGCAGCTTTTACTAGTGCTATCCCAGCTAAAGGGCCCTTGCTATAATTGTTCGCCATTATAAATATAGTACGTTGAAAGTATAGGGGGGGCCGCTGACGCCTCTTTGTTAACTGCTGGTGATTGAGCAATTAAACTTTGGCAACTTAATTACCTCTCCACAACAACATGGCTATGAGGCATTAAGACTGGCATTACGGTAAACATTGTTGTCAGCGAGCGACGGCCTTGAACTGGATGATGTATGAGTCTTTGTTTATCACCAGCTGCTAGCTGAGGTAAACAAAGCATATCATGTCAGGTGAAAAGTAACAAAGTAATGTTATTTTTTAAATGCCATTTCAGTTTAATTTAACAATTTAATTGGGTGAAAACAATCTCAAATATTATATTACATTCATAATATTAAATATAGTAGAATGGGAGCAGTGGTATTTTTATTTGTACTGGTACTGTTGTTAAAATGTTTGTTCATACCTGACCACCAGCCTATTAATTAATTGCCTACTTAATGTGACTTATTGTAGGATACATAGAGAGAAGAATCAGGCCCCACAAGCACCGCCGCCGCAGCTAGCTCTCAGCATAGAAAGGCTAACAGATGTTGCACAGAGCAAAACAAAAAACACCAGAATAAAAACCAACATCCATTCGTCAGCCCAAGTAGGAATCACACTATGCAAGCTCCTCATTAAGTGGCATTAAAACTGTGAAGGTCTATAATTATCGAATAAATCCTTTCCCACATGAATGAATTCATCTGCGTGCCATAATTCTTCCCCACACAGAGCAGCTCTGGCGGTGAATGAGTCTTTTGTGCGCCACTGTGGGAAGGCTTTTGTGAAATTACACTACCGCATAATGATGCTAATCATAAATTAGCATTTCAAGATGGAGCAGTGTGTTTGTGTGTGTTTGTGTGTGTCTGTGTGTGTCTGTGTATGTGTATGTGTATGTGTATGTGTATGTGTGTCTGTGTGTGTGTGTGCGTGCGTGTGTGTATTAGTGCCTAGAGTGCATGCATGTATATAAATTTGACAAAGTAAATCCACGCAATCTAATTTTTATTTTCATCACCAGTTCACTAAACTGTCAGAAGACAAATATTCATATTATCCTTTTTTCTTAATTTTTTCTGATTGTGCCACATTATGCAGTTATATACCAAAATCAATCCAAATATTTTGCTGAGCAACTTAAGTCTTTAGCTCATAAAATGCAAGAATATCTTAAATTAAACCCATTGTTTGAATGTTATTTTTTCCTTCAGGCAGTGGCAGGCCAGAGAGGATGAACTGCAGACTAAGAGAAGTTGAACTCAGGACTGACCTCTCTGCTTAAATGTAAGTTTCCTCCCTTCATCTCTCTTTGTTCCTTTTTGCTCTTTTATTTATTTCCCTCTGTTCCCTATCTTGCTATATATCTTTCTTTTCTATTTTTCTCATAAAACTGCAGCACAAAAAGAGATACAACCATGCACACTGCAGAACAGACAAACGCAAAAACCAACACAAAACACAGGCATTGTAAACACTAATAGAAGCCACATGACGGTGATACTAGATTCAAGTTTCTATTCATTGGCTAAGAGTAGCAGGTGTGTGTTTCATTACCAACCAAAGAAAACACGACTCCAGTGTGGGCTTCTTAATGTAGGGGCTTGACCAACTAATGAAAGCAGACAAAGAGAGCGATCTAGAGGCAGCGCCCACTCTGTGTCCACTTAGCACCAAGCTGGAACCTTTGCCAATTAGGACCTGTTTGTTTGATGTGACAATTAACAAGGAGGCGCTTGGTCATTAATCCCAATATGGTTTCACTCTGCTCACTGTTAGGATGTCCACCTCTGTTGCAAACATCCACAGTGTTTAAGGAAAGAGACAAATTGACATCGGCATTAGTTTTCCTCGTATGTAATATTTGTTTTGAATTGTTTACTTCTTCAGTATCAGCAAATAAATAGTTGTATTGAATATTGGCCCCTCGTTTCCTCGACACTTGTGTGTAACAAATGATTCAAACTCAGGGTGGTCATAAGTTCTTGATGTTTACTCATAAGCATTGTTTTCAATTACTGAAACAATGACTGCAGATATGTGTCAGGGTTATGCAGAAGTCATTTGCATGAAAAGGATCTCAGAATGAGGACCACATGTAAATGATAACTGATGCAGCGTGTGACACAACAAAAGGACACTGACAGCCATCTAGTCTCCACATTTAAATTTCACCACCATTTACAGTACCTAACCTTTCTCAGGAAGCGGATCATTCCCAAAACACATTGTCGTGCATTTACAGTAAGCCATTGCTTGGCCTTTGTTGTTTTCCAGTGGCCTTTCCCGCTGTCAGTGTGACCACAGTGCTTTGCATCTTTCTCAGCTCTGCCAAACAAATGCAGCTTGTATATGCAAAGCATATGGCTTTTCAAAGATAGAACTTCATACATCAATGCGGATCCTACGATGTTTTCTAATGTGATTCTTGAACAGAGTTTGACTGGCAGCTAAAATCTCTGATGTGTTTTTGCCACGATCAAAATCATTAGTGTTTTTGCCACTTTTGGATGCGAGGGGGGACATTGGAAAGTAGCTCAGTTTGGAGGGTTTCCTAATGCAGAGCAACCACTTCATCATGCATAGCGCAGTCGCAGCAGACATGCACTGTACAGCTTTTATCAACAGAGACTTAAAAAAATGGCCTTTGAAATGCATTTTATTGCAGATGCAGAAAGTTGCAGTAGAAGTTATTGCAGGTATCTACACGTGTGTCGATGTATGTTTTTGCAGTCACTAACAAAGGTTTCAGTGGAAGGAAAGATGGCTGTGACATTGACTTTACACTAGGTGGTGCCCCATCTCTTCACCAAGACAAAACCACATGGTGCTATACCCAACACTAAACCTGTGATGGCCGAGCGGTGCATGTGAGCATGAAGCTTTGGTCATGAGTGACAGAATATCAACACTGATAAATGTCTGTCCATCAGTTTGTTCTAATATTTAAAAACATAGTAAATATGTTAAGTCATATTGTAAGAAGTAGTGCTCAAATGTAGCACACAGAATACTGTGTGCTACATTTGAGCACTGCTTCATACACATATTTGCAAATGCATGAAAACACTTCTTTTTTTTTAACCTCTTTTATACACTCACATACATTTAAGTACCTACATCTCTGAACACTCTCTGTCTCCCCCACCGTCTCTCTCACTTACTCATAATAATGTGATCTGAGGAGAGAAAACTAGTGCTGGTTGATTAAAAGGGATTCAGGTGATGAAGGCACCAGTCTCGGAGCTGAGGGCCTATAGTTTCAGCCCGGCCCAAGGCAGCAGCTGGAAGCGTAATTACACGGGCTGATTTATACATCATTAAGGCCTCCATATAAGTCACCCCTTTTGAAAAGAGCAGTTAAGCTACTTATACTTTTCACAAAACAGCGGCAATTCTGTATAAAATGAATGTATGCCGTTCCTCTGAAAGCATATGGTATATTTCTCACCTATTAATAATTCAAGTTGAATGAGCAAAAATTAGTTGGCTCGGTTACCGCCGCGTTTGTCCCACATTAATTTCACCGACATTTTGTAAATGGGGCTATTACGCTAAAAACAAAGCAGAGTGAATGACCACGGTTTGCCGTACTTAGGAAAAGAGAGGGCCTCATTCGTACACCTGTCATTTTCAAACAAGGCACCATTATGGTTTGCAGAGAGGGGGATATCACACCTTTCATTGTGGCTGCGTCCGTTCTCTGGAAAAGCAGTAGCCTTGAAATTGTTACCAGCGAGAGAGCCATTTGTAATTTGAAAATCCAGACATTTGCTTTTCACTTCAGAGTCTGTCAAATGAGTGAATTTCGGTCAGCATTTCGAAATGAAAGAAGCAAATAATTAGCATTTCTACTGAGGCAATTCACTAAGCCTGTGTGTGCATTACTCTCCGCGTTCTTTCATTCTACATAATGCGTACATTGAGTTTCTCCTAAACTCTTAAACTCATAACTAAGGTTTGATTGAAATCAAACGAGGCCCTCATTATTTGGGTAGCTGCAGAATACACAAGTGAACAGGTGTTCTTTTAGATATACCGAAGCACATACATTTTAACAACCCTTGACACCTTATATACACACTGATTTTGAGATCCGCTCACACACACACAGACATTCACCAGCAGCACAGAAGGAGCAGCTCAATGGGGCTGAGCACATTGTTGCTTTAACCTTCTGCGCCAGTTATCCCTCTCAGAGCTCCAAGCCTTGGCAGCTAACTCTATTGGCTTTTTGTCATGGAGCCTTGGCTTGTACAGTGGCTGGGGGTGGATAGCAGAGGGGGAGAGATCAGGGGAGAACAAAACAGCAAGAAGAAAAAAAAATCCTTTCTTTCACATTATTTCAGGAGTGAAGTGAGTGTGAGCCGGGGCTGGAGGAGGCCTAGTCGAGGCTTGTAGAGGCCCCGTCGTCTTGGGGTCATTATGCTCGGCAGATCATTAGGCTCTGAAGAGGAGGCACACGACACAACAGCCACAACCTCTCAGCTGTGCAGCCATCCCCCCTTCACCCCCACCCGACCGGTCCACTCCTCACTATGGCTGAACGGTGAGTAAATGACCTGACCTCAGTGACCCCTCTGCTAAATACATGTATGTATAATGGCATCTGTATGACTGTTTGATGCTGAGATGGATGAACAGATTAGGGTTGCACGATATGAAAATGATACGCAATAACGATATGAAAATGATATGCAATAACGATATGCAATAATTATATGCAATAATGATACGCAAAAACAATACCAGAATAACAATATCACTCTGATAAATAAACTGATATTATGAGATATAAGAAATTACTATTAAATTTCAGTAATAATATTACAGTTACCCCAAAAACAAATTTTGTTGTCACTCTCCTGATGAATTTAAATCAAATAATCAATAACTTCCCGGATTAAATTTTGTAATTGTCGCTTATGCACGTCACAAAGCAGCAAGCTAGCTTGGAAGATGGAAACAGTTATATCCAGTGGCTTGAAATGTTTCCATCACTTTGATTTTATTTGGATGAAAAACTGCAAGAACATTGTTTTTCCAGGTAATGGTACTGATATTTTTCCATAACAAAAAGCACAGCCTCAAACCTTCTGAAACTACGGTTAAGCAACGTACAGCGCATGGATATACACCCCACCAAAGATCAGACCAACACTGGCTAAACTACCAAAACTGAATTTTTATCATGGAGAGCTGTAGGCTACAAGCAGCAAAAAGATAATGACGCTTGAGGCTGGATGTGGGGTGGATAAAATGTTGCGTATCTCCACAATAGACTTTCAGTCTTTCAGACAGATTCTTGGTTAGATACCAGCCTCAGACCACAGAGGTACCCAGGTAAAGAAAAAAAAAATTATTTGTAAGCTATTTAGTCTTACCTGCACTTTCTGATGGTTACTCTGACATTCACACAGACATGCAGAGTCTGACTTTTGAGGAGAAACCATGGAATTACAATTTTGTATAAATGAATGAATGACTTTATTTACAACCAAAATTAAAACATATTATAAACAAACAAACAGCACAAAAGTACAGTGTCCAAAAAGGAGTAGGTAGAAGTAAAACTTACATGTCCCTACACCTCTCTCACTTTTTTTTTTTTTTACAAAACTCATATTATTTCACAAAATTCCCAGATTTATTCACAACTTGTGTACAAACAACCATCCCCAGTTTACATACCACCAATTAAATAAATAAACAAATAAGTACCCATCCCAGGTTTATTTACAATCCAAATATCCCCAATTGTTACAAAAAAACCCCAAAAAAAACCTTAACACAACCTTTCCTCAAATACCTACCAAAAATATGTTTTGTATAGTTTTTTAAATTGATTTATGTTTGTGCTTTGTTTCAACCCATCACCCAACCTATTCCACAAGTCCACCCCATACACTGAAATACACAGACTCTTTTTACTTGTATAAACATATTGTTTTTTAAAATTAACTTCAAAAATGAAAGGAAATTATTTCCAGCCTTCATTTATTGGACAAACTGAACATTAAACTGAACACAAAAGACACCAATCAAAAAGTATGGCAATTAAAATTAGCAGTTTTCTACATATACTCTTTTCTAACTTCCTAAAAAAATCTCTGAGTGCATGAGAATGAAAAACTATATAATTTGCAGCCCTAGAACGGATACAACAGGCTTACTTCCTAATCCCTAGCATAGCATAGAAAAGCAAAATTGGTGAAGAACTGGTCGTACACATTTCCCTTTGTCGCGTTTTATCTCAACTTGATGACCTTCTGCACCACGAGATTGAAGCGAGTTTCGTATTGAGGGCGCATGTTCCCTCTCCAGGTCAAGTGAGCTAACATGGAAATAGCTAAATCAAGAATCTGCAATTCAACACTCACATGTGCAGACTGAATGTGTTTGTGTCATTATGATATTTTACATGATGAATTCTGTCCTTAATGGACCCATTAGCGTGCAGGAAGAAACCAGTCATACAGAGGTCATATCTCAAATGGTTCGCAGTCATAAATAAAAGGGCAGTGACAAGTGAGGAACTGTTAGATTCGTATTGGCTGCCACATTTACAAACTCAGCCCTCTCTCTGTCACTCTCCTCCTACCTTTCCTTGGTATCTCTTCCTCCTTTGCTTGAATGTCACCACTCTGTGGGAGGATTTAACGTTGCTTTTAACCCTCATCGCCTCATAATTACCTTGACATTTACCCTGCATTCAATCAAGTTTTTAACAGCAGATTTATTGCAATGACTTTTTTGTATTGCAGAAGGCAGCAGTAATTATGCAGGTTATTAAGAGTCTTCATGTTAATGCAGTTTGACATCAAAATATGCGGCCTCCACTGTTTTCCTGTATGGAAGAGCGCAGTGTCAGCTGCCTTAAGACAGAGTGACACAGGAAAGGACAGAAATACTATTAGATGAAGTATCAGATGACTTGGGGTATGAGGAGTGGAACAGGCTAGCACTGCCTCTTCCTCCTTTATTGCTCAGGTTATTATCACAACTGCTGGGGAATTGTCGAGACGGGGAGATAGGAGTGGCAACGATCCATCCGGGACTCGTTCATCAACACGCGCCGCAGCCCCCCGAATAGAAATTACATCTGCATCTGAATTAGTAACATTATTCGCCAATTTGGCTCAGAGTGAACATTGTTCCATTGAAGGTGGAATTAAATTAGAAAATGAGTGAGTCTTTAATTTTCAGATTATAAATCAGGGAATATAATTCACCTCCTTGTACCTTAAGGGCAATCACATTATCCTAAGCGACATTTTATCCTCAGCCCCGCCAAGTGATCTCGTCACGACGCGCAGTCACACACCAATCATGCTTCCTGGGGAAGCAGGAAATACATCTTCTCCTCCAGAATTAGACATAAAATATGAGTGTCTTCTCCTGCGTGAGAGCTTATTTTACATGAAATTTGATGGTCCTTCTGAACTCATAAACACTGTAGAAAATTACTTGGTTCAAGTGCTATAGCTTCCCTTCTCAGCTCTGTAAATGCATCATTTTGTTGGGTGAAAATCAGGTGAACATATATAAAATATACTAAGTTCTACCAGCCCTGTCTCCTAAAAGTTACATTTATGTACAACTAATCTGAAATAGCAAATATGCTTTAAGAGAAACATAATACTAAGGAAATTATGTTTTCTATTAACAAAATGGGGAAATATGGCATAATGGGTCTAGCAAGCTGCAAAAATGTTGATACTGAACATATTGGCAAAATGTTTACTTACTACATATTTTACAGTACATTATCCACTAGTGGTGACTTTTGCATTGTTTTTTTTTTAATAGCCTTTTTATTAACATTTACCGGGAAATCACAATCTTTCCCTAACCTGATGACATCATAGCTGGCTACCAAAATTGTTAAATGTTGATATTTGGTTAAACTTAGGTTATGACTTTCGGTAACCAAAATCATTGGTCAAGACATCTTATCGTTTTACATAGAATACTGACATCAGATGACGCTGATATTTTGTTGGTTTTAAGTTGTGTTATTAAGTAATAAAAATTCAAATATCAAAACATCTCATGCCAGTTTCATCGTAATGTAGAAGAATAACTTTTTGTCGTAAAGTGTGAAGAACAAAATACAATGTCTGCAAAACAACATGTTTATGTCCACACAATATGAAATTCTAATTTTGTTGGACATTTAAAATATCGTCAACCACTTTTCACTCCCCAAAAATTAAACATCTGTCCGTTGTAAGAGTTCATTGTTTTTCTGATGTCATATTGATAGTTGTGTAAGTTGGGAATAGTCTCGACGTGAATCTGCAGATTTGGTGCCCACCATCTTCCCCAAAAATTAGTATCTTCCCTTAATCTTAACCAAATTGCATTTGTTGCCTAAACCGAAAACAGGAGTCTGGACACAAAAGCAAAGTTCTGGTGTTACAGTCATTGTCCTTGTTTATAAAACTCATACAACTATTCATACGTTGGAGCTGCTTGCCTTTAAATTGTAAGAACTGCATTTTCTTTTATTTTTTAAATTTTTTTTTTAGTGTTGATTGAGAAGCACTAGATGAGTATACAACACATTGACCTATTGATTGTCAAACTGAGTAACATGCTCAATCAAATATGCATACAAAAAAATAAAACAAATTCTTGCTCAGAAAAAAAAAGTTTATTAGCACACTGGCATAATTTGTAGGAGACAGGGTTGGTCCTACAAGCACAGATTACATGACAGTTTTACATGAGCTAAACTCACATATCAACCCCTAAGGTTATTCAAAACCTCAATTTTATGGATTTGAAGTCATTCAAAAACACCATTGTGCTATTTGTTGTAGTATTCCATCTTTTTAACATGCTGCAACCCTGTAAAAGTTCCTATAGGAGAAAAGAGCAACTGAGCTTTACACCTTTTCCTAAACAGCTCTGTAACATTATCGTGAAAATGCTGCTTGGCTGTAATAAACAACTTAGCAACTTACAGTCGCACATAACCTGGTCAAATTAGAAGGAATGGATCGACCTTTTACTGCCAGCCGTTGCTATACTGCGGCCCAAAACTCTCCGCCTGTTCATTTCATTCTGGCCATTGCCCAGACCTCATTAAAAATGAATGCACTCCTTAAACCCCAACACTAGGCCTTTTCCATTAGGGAGAGAGATATGAGGGTGATAAACATTATTTGTGATCGGATATGAATCGTGCGAGGATTGGCTGCAATATTGGAAGCCACATTGAAAAGTGATTGTGCTTGAATTCCCCCGTGCAGTTTCATGCCATATCACAGCTCTTGTAATTTGATTCCTATTCATTTTGGCCATTGTTGTGTGTTATATTGAAAGCCCTATCAGGCTGATCTAGACCAACCAATTTGGATTTTTGTTATTCTGTCCCACTTGGTTGATTTTAAGCTGATCAGGATATTTGCCTGGCACAGTCGTGGGCATTCTGAATGGCCTTATCTTACATTTAATTACCATACTGCCTTTGTTGGAGCAAAATTCATCTATTTTGGTGTGTAGCAGCGGGGCGCATTTCTGTCTGTGCCTATAAAAGAGAGGGGGGAAAGGAGAGAGATGGGGAGTGTTTGGTTGTCTTCACTTTCTGTCTGTAGCTCTGATGTCACAGGCCCTTTGATATACTGTACAGGTGTTTTTCATGGAAACAGTGCATTGGTGGATCCCCCATAAAAGGCAATAAACCTTGACAGGCTATTGGAGATTCACCCCTGAGCGCTCCACTGACAACCTCCCAGACATATACATTTAATATTCCATTGATTGATTGATTTTATGGGACATGGTTAACATTATCATCAATACTGCCCTCGGGACCAAGACACCAACTTAGTCGGAAAAGACTTGCCATAGATTATACATGGCAAGGTGCCTGATAAATATCAGTAGGAAGGGATTTTTTAAAAATTTTTTTTATTGCAGCACACATATGGTATACCTCATTGTGTGTGTGTGTGTGTGTATATATGAGAGCAGGTGTGCATATACAGTACTGTGCTAAAGTCTTAGGTTACCTTAAACTTTGTTATTTTAGCAAGGTTATAATAATCATACTTATTTATTTCTGAAAAGTCTCTTTTCTGAAATACAACCAGAACAAAAAGGAATTATGTATGCAGTATTAAAAATGCAAATATGTCAGAATAAAACAACTTCAACAGGCTAAAGTTGCAAGTATTTAGTGTGATCTCATGGAGGTTACACAAAGTATTGAAAATATTGAAATATATATGTGTGTATATATATATATATATATATATATATATATATATATATATATATATATATATATATATGTATATATAAGCAACTTTGCTAAAATAACAAATCTATTGTAGCTAAATACTTTTGCACAGTACTGTATCTGAGCATGTGAATGTGTTTGCAAGGCAGTGTGTAGGCCATATACACATGCATTTCATATGGAATTTCAGTACAAATAGATCCACGTCATCCAAACACATTTTACAGTATCCTCCACACTTCTGGTGGTTTGAGCTGTATTGGCCTGACTGTTTGACCCCGTCACGGTAATTCACGTGCCTGTCTTACTTTCCTCCAGGTTCACTGACAGTAAGAACGGGATGATAATGGCCACCCTTGGACACTCTGCACCAGGGGGCAGGGATGTGATGGGCTGCAGCTCAGGCACATATTAATATTAATACGTATAAAAGCCGTCCGGCTGGCACAGAGTCATCAGCCGCAGACACACACAGGGAAAGTGTGCACATGCAGATACACACACTCTCTGGAACGCACATCTGCATGCTTGCACACATATACACAAAAACAAGTAAAAGGCCCATTATGGATGTGACTGCATAGCGTTTGCGGATGGACCGTTTCCCAAGGTCAGTTTGAAACATTTGCCAGCAGGAAACCTACACAAAGTGCCGGTTGTTCACACCGTTTGGGGAAAACACACATTATGTAAATGATTCTTCTTTTGGAATGGAACGCACACAACTAGAAACAGTGTGCTAATGGCTATCGTGTCAGCCAAAGCTAATGGTTGTTGTGTGTGCGTGTTTGCTTATGTGTGTGCTGTACTGCATGTGTATGCGGTGTGTACTGTATTACCTGTCTGTGCACGGAAAGCAAGATGCACCTAGTCAGAATCACCTTTTCCATTAATGCATAAACTGCAGGAAGAAGTGAAAAGCACGTAATAAGGAAAACATTTTTCACTCTTAACATATTTCAGTTAATTCAAAAAAGCAGTTTGTTAAATGTTCCAGTAATGAGGCATACAGATAGAGCGGGCAATAACACACCTTTATTCAGGGACTTGAACGGTACACAATGTCACCCCTGTCTCTCAACTAACGGAAGGAGGTGTTTGAAATCAAATCCTATTTGCATATTTCTATATTGGCTCATAGTTTGGTTTCAATAACGACTACAAACAGTCTAAAGTAATGGTGCACACTGACAGTTCATTTGGCATAAAGTCAAGGAAATGCCTGGTTTTGAAGAGTGTGGATTGCACCTATTTTGTTTGGGTAGAGGCCATGACGTTCAAACACAAGGACGACAAAGAAATAAAACTGATATCATTTGGAAATGAAGTTACTGAGGGGTGTCTGAGTACATCTGACATGTACAGTGAACTGAAAAGCAGATTTCAATGTCAATAAGGAAATCGAGGAGCCTGGGTCTTGTTTTCCCCTGCATTTCAGACAAAGAAGATGTAACCGCTGAGAAGGAAAATTAAATAGCAAATGAAATCACATTCCACATGGTATCTGTCAGGGATAAGTGTGCAGGGGCATAATGTTCATCATATGTCACTAAACTGCATGCTTGAACTCAAATCCCTCTGTGATCCATACTAAACGAAATATTTGGCAAGATGTTGTTAGACCGCAGAATGTTGCAAAAGGGATGTAGATGCTCTCAAGACTACCAAAAGAATTGGAGGTCTTCAAGAGCAGAGGGGCCTTTGAATTTGACCCGCACCTGGATGTTCTTGTGTCCAACTGGCCATTTGTGACTAATTATGATCAACATGTGGTGTTAAAAGAGACTTGACACTGTTATTATCTTAATACCAAGATTATATGGAAGCATAATAAGGGCATATGTGAGTAAAGGCCACCTAAGTAGGACTTTTTTTGCAGGGAATTAAACCATGGCTCCCTGGGGCTTGGGCCCCTACATGAGGACACTTGATACTGTCACTCTGGCTAAACAAAGACGTACCAAGTGTGATTAATTTAGGAGATGGCTTCCCATGAGTATGACTGAATTGAAAATAGCAGAAGAAAAATAAGGCATGGTTTCCTACGCATTCATTTATTTATGGCGGCCCACCGTAATTAAAATATCTGCCGCCATGGATAGATTTTCTGTTTTTGGAGCTAGACCGTTCACTAGGAGCACTATTTGAGATTTGGGCGACATGGCTAAAAATGTTA
Source organism: Plectropomus leopardus (assembly GCF_026936395.1). Lineage (NCBI taxonomy): Eukaryota > Metazoa > Chordata > Actinopteri > Perciformes > Serranidae > Plectropomus > Plectropomus leopardus. The sequence continues at coordinate 13,020,632 of NC_142188.1, read as the reverse complement.
TCATGATCAAAATGATATCGATAAACATCTATCAAAAAAGTCAAATCATGATTTCTTTTAAGTGTAAAGGCTGATTTTTGAAAGTTAAATAACCCATTCTGTAGTTTCAACTATAATTTATTGCCAAAACAAAAAAGAGCTCTATTAACACAATAGTGTTATTGAATAAAACAATAAAGATAGACATAGAAATCTCGATTCTGGTCAGCAGCATGTCAAACTCTTTGTACGGATAGTTTATCTATCGAAAGTGTTTTAGCTGACAATGGAAACAGAATAAATACACAAGACAAAACCCTCAGTTGTGGTCTGTATTTTCTGCAGAAGTTTTATGCCCACAGTATGTAATATCTGCTTTCTTTATCAAAACAGTAACAAACGACTGACTTTGATGATGGCATGAAGTAGCAATGAAGGTCTGTCTGATGTGACTGAGGCAGAAATCATGTTTACAGATAAGGAAAAGTATGAGCCTGTCATTCACATCACCTTTAGTCACATTAAGTCATATTGTGACAGTGAGTCAGTCAGTCACGATAACTTGTTGACTTACCATTAGCATTAAATACATGAATTATACAGCGACTATAGCTAATGTTATGAGGCAAATTCAATCATGGTGCAACGTTATTCATGGTCTAAACAATCATGCTATTAATAACTTTATGCTCATGTTGAATGTTGTTGTAATATTATGACGTTGCTGTGCAATTTGGCTTTAGTGGCTGGTCAGCTGGTCCACGTCTTTTTCTTCTACTACTGCTGCTACTCAGTGTTCTTGTCCAAGTAAATGGTGGCGTTTAAAGCATTACCACCCTCACTATGGTCGTATGGGTAGTTTGATAATATGGTGGATTTTTCGAACATTTATCATATCACTATTAAGGAAAATTATATTAAGATAATTATCATTATTATTTAAAAAATAGTAATGATAATAATAATTAATATAATTAATAATATTAATAATTATGATTACTCTGGGCACAGACAGAGCAGCTTAACATCAGGCGCAGTAAAGATGAAACTTCAACACCAATTGTGCTGGTTCTAAAAGTTTCCTTTTACTCACCTCTGCAGCAGCTGCTCCTCTCATCCAGCAGTCTTATCAACTCTGAGCGGATTGACAGAGCAGTTATCCACCCCACAACTCAAACTCCACAAACTGCTGCTGAGGGGAAAAAAAAGAGCGCATGTTCCTCCTGTGATGCGTTCATGTATCTGTCTGAATTCAGAGGGGACACAAAATGATAAAAAAAAGGACACACTGGAAATTTGCTGCTACATTGTTTGCTGCCATTTAGTTTGTCCCCCTGCTGTCATCAGCTAATGCCAAACATAGATTCAAATGCTGTGCTTAATACTGGAAGTTGGTGTTTGGTGAAAGAGAATTCTCAAAACAAGACAAAATTCCCTGTTTGGTGTTATTTCTTTAGCTGTTTTTGCCAGTATGCTGATATAATGAGACAAAGAAGTGGAACAGCAGATCTATACAGTTGTTTTTAGTTTTACATCCAGACTAAAGAAAACTCTGGTCTTCTCCCAAGCAGGGGGGGTTGGGCTGGGACAGGTCATATTTCACCGTCAGCCTGACTTGCCCCAACAATGTGACAGCAGGTGACAAATAACCTGGCTCATGATTGAAATCTGACAAAATAACACTGTGTTTTATAATAGCGTCCCCAAGCAGAAATATGGCAGCCGCAAACTAAACAGTGCTTCATCACCTCCATGCCAGTCCCAGCGGTTCTCCATTAAGGGCCAGATCATTGTGTTTTGCCTCCCCCCCCGTCCCAGCTGACCGCCGAAGTGACAGCCCCGGCTTGCTGCCTTGACATTGAAAAATATTTGTACTGACAAGGCCACAAATCACACTCCGACAAGTTTTAAAACTCAATATTCACTCAATGTGCATCTGCTATATTCTCGTTAAAAGTGTAATATGGTAGTCTCTCCCCTCCACGTTCTTTTATTATTATGGTATTGACAGCGACTATAATAAAGTTGTGCTGTTTTGATGCCAGGGAGGGAAGCGCAGGAGATGGAGAGATTGAAAGAAAGGGTGTACGGGGGTGAGAGACGAAGAGAATGGCTGGGATGGTTGAGTGCTCGCAAGGCGCTGTAACAAAAGTGCTCCATTTTCATGACAGAACGTCATCTGACATGTTTAGTTTGATGGTCTACCTGTGGGTTTCTCAATAAGTCCATCATGCTGTAGATGCAAACACAAGTTTCAAGTTTCTTGCCTAATATTCACATCTATGTCACTATTTAACCCTTTTTCAACTCTACTGTCTTCCATTTTAGCATATCACAGCTCATTGGCGTATAATCAGTGTACCCTCTGACTCCTCTAGACCCCTATGCTCGACTATACTTGTGCTATCGAGCCGTTGTACTCTAATATCCCCTTAGTTTGAAGCCTTGTCGACCATGTAGGCCCTAATGTGTGCCCAGTGTGCACGAGTAAGTGTGCTTTAGGCTCATTGTTAACATAAGGCCAAATCTGTAATATAGCACGGACAATTAAGTGCACAATTTTTGTATAAATGCAAAATCCCTCACTGTGAATTATTTAATTCCCTCTCTACAGTTCATTTAATAGAGCCCTTTTGGCGGGCGGTTTGAGTCACAGAAAACTAATTTGATTCTGCTCCTTGATTTAATTAGATTTTATGATGTATGGTATTGCTAATTCGGTGGCTCACCATGCGTTGTCGGCGCCTGTCCCTTGCACTGGCGGTGAGCTGTCAGAGCCCCATTTTTAACAGTATTGAAAAATTCAAGCTTTATTATTGCCCCCTCACTCATTTTCTCCCATCAGGGGGAAAGTAATGAGCTTTTAGTCTCTCCTCTTTTACTCGTCTCCCTCTTCTCTCTCGTACACCAGCTCCTTTTTTTCCTTTCCTTTATCTTCATCTCTTTTTTTTCCCTATGCACTTTTTTCTTTCCCCCTCTTTGAAAACAATAAGAGAGGATCAAGAGTTAGAGAGAGCTCAGGGGAAAGAACTGTAAGAGCAGGGAGGCAGAAAGTAGAAATGATGGCACCAACGAATGCAATACAATAGAGGGAACACAGAATGAAATGAACAGAGAGTGAAATGAACAAATAAGATAGCAGGACAGGGGAAGGATGATCGAGTAAAAGAGTGAGAGAAAAGAATAAATGTGTCAGGGAGAAGTGGAATGTGAGCATAGCGGCGATGGTGAATATGAGAGATAAGTAGCAGTTAGAGAGGGAAAAGGAGAGTGAGAGGAAAAAGGGAGTCGCTGAGGAAAATGAAGGAGATCAAGGGAGAGAGAAAGAGTGAAGGGGGGGCGATGGAGATTGTGCCATACGCTTACAGCGCTCCAGGCTTGCTGCTCTGGCATTAGCACACTGATTCATGAGTTAAGTTTCCCCAACTGCCCACGGCTATTAGCTTTCAGTTCCTTCGGCTGTCATTTAGACTCCAAAGAGTCTTTTGGTTAATGCACTGTTTTAATGAGAGTGCACCACTCGCTAATATATTTGACTGTATGAAAGGTCACAACAGGAAGCTAAACAGATTGAGAGAGAGAGGGAGCGCAATGGCGGCGGCGCTTTCAAGATGTAGTTTTCAAACAGATAGGAGTAGGGGGCCGTCAGGGGTGGGTGGCGAGGTTAGCGTTAACCCGTGAGGCAGCCCTGCTCCACGGCTCGTACCCCCTTTACCCAGCATTCAACTGTGCATAATAGGCCCTGGGACTGATGGGTTACTGCTCCCTCTAATAGTTACGCCCCATCCATCAAGGGCTCTAACCAGAGAGAGAGAGAAAAGTTAGAGAAAGAGATGGAAAGAGACAGGCAATGGAAGGGGCAGACACCGGGAGGAGGCACATGTTTCATTACCCATATAATCACCAGTCTGATTGCCACACAAGCAATATAAGAGTGTCTTACAGCAGCCGCGGGAAATTTATGGCTGTCTGACGATGAGATTCCCACCAACCCGTTAAATATCTGTAGAAAGCTGAGCCGATGTGGAAGCAATAGAACAAGGTGGTTCCAGAAATATGGAATAAGACTCAATAAAAGTTTGCAGGTTGAAAAATTTAAAGCATTTCTGTATGCCTTTATTTTTTTTTAATTTCTGTCTTCCTAACTCAATATGTGATATCTCTAACCTCACGGTGCTTCAGCCCTTTATTTCCAAATCCAAGGTGTCCCAGAAATTGAAGTTCCAACAATGGTGAGCAACAGCGTTATCAAACATTTTGACAACTCTGCATAAACAAGAACAACCCTCCACCCTCCTCTCCTCTCGCTCTTTGTCAACACGCAGCCGCCTTTCTGTCATGGGACACCCGTAAGGGACTGTCTCAGAGTAGCAGAGCCGTGTCTAGGTTTGGGCCCCAAACCCGATAATCTAACAGTAATCCATTCAAAACTAATCAAACATTTACAAAGGTGCCATGATGGGGAGAGAGCTCTATTCATCAGCGTCCTCCATCACCAACACACAGGCGGACCTCGTTACGCTCGCGGCGTCTCAATCTACCTATGCAAATGAGACAGCGGGGTGAGCAGGGGACTGACAACTAGACTTGTGTACAGAAATTATAAACAAATATTCATCCATTATGGGCGGAGTAGCGTGTATCGGGGAAGTGCCTGGCAGTGAGGCAGCATACAAACTCTTCTTCTGTCGGACGATTACTCACCGAGCAGGAAGTGACAGTGTTGTCAAGGTGAATTAGCAGCATACGTCAAGCTTTTGTTATAAATCCTGGCCTACTGTAACCCTTGTTTCCCCCCTCCACGATGTATGTACACGGTTGATGATATATCAACACCGCTCAGTGATTAATAATTCAGCGAGGGTGATTCCACAGGGGGAGTTGTGGTGGGACGTGGGACAGGCCTTGCAGTGAGGGTTGTGGGGTTTTTGGGGGTGAAAAGTGGGCTCCTTTCCTCATAATCCTCTCCTAGTGCCTGTAGGCGCCACACCTTTCCCCCCCATTACCCAAACCATTTGTTTATTGTGCAGTAATTACAAACCTTCAAGCCTAAAGGCAAACAGGCAGAGAGGCGCTGTAATGACGGAGACATTTATAACAATATATCATAACAGCAAAGGAATCAAAGAATGAATTTATGTCACAGGATATCAATATCAGCGAGCAGCCAAACAACCAAGTGGTTATTACTACACATTGAGTCAGGGCTTGTCGGAAACAGGAATATTCACTTGTTAATGTGCACTATTATTGATTTGTAATGAACTACTTTCCCCCCTTAGAGTGTTAGCTCAGTAATATGTTGCATTTTATTTAGCAATTTCATGCATGTTTGCTTCACAAGGTTAAAAACTGCAATCTGTTCTGAGACAAAAAAAGAAAATTTTCTCATTTTCAGCACTCCAGAAGCCATTTAATGCTCCCTGTGTAAGAGTGGCAATCCCTATTACCGCTGGATAAAGTGTACCCTTTTTTATTTGAAATGAAAATGTCAGTAATTTCTTTTGAGATTGATGACTCCTTACACGCGGGCCCAATAAATGAAAAATTGATGAGGCTCAGTTCTCTCTTTTAATATTTAAGGCAATATTAAAGTCTCTCTTACATCTCATGGAAATAGTTTTATTTAAAAGGAATAAGACCATTGGGCATTGTTTACTGAACACCTCATGCATGTTTTATAAACCCGGTGGCTCTTGGAGGAATTCAAAGGCCCTTGAAATCGTTACTGTTTTGCAGTAAGTATAAAACGACTTAAGAGGAAGTCGAATGGCATCGGCATTGTTGTGTAGCTGCTCGCGTGTTGTTGGATGTGGGCTGCTTTGATGAGGGTGCCAGTGGTGGATAGCGGTGCCAAAAAAGGGAGGAGGGAGTTGCACAATAAATGGCTGAGATTTTATTTCTACTATTGGGTCGTAATGTGTGCTCGGTGAGGAAATTGATGTTTAATGTGGCTGAGCGGACGAATGGGATGAATTGCCATTTAAAACAAAGACCCATGGGTTGAAAGCAAGGGAGGAGGGAGAAGAGGGGGAAGTTAGAAGTAGGACAAGGAGAGGAAGCTACTTGAACTGTTCGGATAGTTTAAAACAAGCCAGAGGCAAGGAGAGTCCCATGCAGAGGCGGAAAATGATACCCAGGTATTACTGGCTAAATTGTCTTGGTTCAAATAGTTCTTCAAATGGGTTGAAACGCGGAGCTCATAGGTATGAAAATAACACAATGCACCAAATCGAGCAAAAGGAGTTCATACCTCACAACAAAGCCTGACCTATGATGACTTCTATGGCTTTTATGTGCAAAGAAAGTTAAATAATGCTGAATACAGCTTTGGCCTCCGGTTAAATTACTGACCCCAAAATTTTTAAAAAGAAAATGGTGGGAACTTCAAGGAAACAAAGCCCTGCCAACATCATTTATGGCATTTTTACAATACCACTCTATTCTTATGGCTACTTAATAGTTGCCAAGTACAACATTTAACAGAGATTTAAAGGACCACGGTGAAGGATTTAGAGGGATATATATTGGCAGAATTAAATATAATATAATAAATATGTTTTTTTAAGCGTATAGTCACCTAAAAATAAAAATCATCATTTCCTTAGAATGAGCTGTTAAGTTTGCATACAAACACATTCTCGTCAATATACCCCTGCATGGTCAGTGAACTTTCGTGTGTACATATGATACGCAAAGTGTCCACCTGCCTGATCTTGAGGGACAGCGTGTCAGTTTACGGTTGTTACATGTGTTGTGTCTTTTCAAAAATTTTATCGTTTCTGCTTGTTAGATGCATAATGTCTTTTTCAAAATAAGCTTACAACATCCGTAAAATACCTTGTATTAATAAATTAATACCCCAGTGCTTCATAAGCACGTGGCTAGGCTAAAACATCATGGTTTAGCTCAACTTTCACACTCACATTTCTGTCTGACGCAGACTAAGCAGTGGTATTTGAGGAGTTGGGAAAAAGAATGTGTTGCTAGACAGGAAGCAGATCTTCGTCCATGGAGTCTGCCATGTTACGCTACCATGTTTCTACAGTAGCCCGGAATCGACAACCCCAGTACTGGCTCTAGATAGCGCTAATTGCATTTTCTGCATTTTCTGCATCAGCCACCATAGTTGTCAGACTGATTTTAACCGGAGTACCAATGAACACTGAAGAAATTCTATCAGGGAGTTCACGCTTTGCACAAGTTTCAGCTGGTTGCAATCTGTAGTCATCACTGCTTAATGCCACCAAGTCTTGAATACTTTTTTTTAGGATTATTATTTTTTTTTACCTTTTATGCCTTTAATTGATAGGACTGACAAAGCGTGAAAGGGGGAGAGAGAGAGAGGGGGGGGCCTACAGCAAAGGGCTCAAAGAGTCAAACCTGCAGCCGCTGCAGCAAGGATACAACCTTTGTGCGTGGGGCGCCCCTTCTATACACTGAGCCACCAGACACCCCGCAATATACATTTTTTTAATCTCTAAAATGTTTAAATACATGTGTAAGCATGTGTCTGCGTTTTTGGCTCTGTGCATACAACATGCTGTACACACACACACACACACACACACACACACACACACACACACACACACACAGTCAGAAAACAGCATATAGTGGAAAACCTCCTATACCAGCAGGACACAATCAGCAGCTCCAAGTTGAGGAGCCCATTACATTGTAGTGGTGGTTAACAGGGACATTCGAACTGAGAACCAAGATACTCCAGCTCCCATTTAGACAAATTAAATCAAGTCCCATAATGCTTTATGTATCTGTTGCCTGGGTTACACATCCTAGCACACCAGGCCCCTTGATGGAGGGCGGAATGAAGCCTTTTATATCAGATGCTTCGACAACAGGGGGTGACTACTACCTGCCAACTATTATCAAAGGCACTGGTTTCATAGCCCTGCCATATTTTTTGATTGATCTAAATTACACGTCAGTGAGTGCTGCAGTAACATGATCTATAAAGAGATAGCGACTACTTGTACATTATTAAACTCCCCGAGCGGCTGCTCTGCTTTTGGATTGCTGTAATTATCTGTGCTGGAGGCACAACAAGTGGCCCAAACACAGCTGTTAGCCTGCCTGCGCACCCGAACACTGGTTGGCATTAATTGTTTCTGAACAGAAGCTACATTTGGCAGAGGTTAACATTAAGAGGAGGGGCGGAAACATGCCTTTATGTCTGTAACTAAAAATGAAGCATGTATACAGCTTTTCGCTTTTTTATGCTTTTATTTGAATATTGAATATTATATGAATCAGAGTGCAAACGGAAAAAAGTATTTTGGGGAAAGGATTGGTTGCAGCACTGTGGTACCAAGGTGAAATCCAAAACACAGTTTGCTGGAGGGAGCACAGGATGTGCCGCTCAGCTGATATTCCTCTTTACATCTTTTCTCCAATATCCCATGAACTGAGATTAATCAGCAATTCTGTGCTTTATATATTTTAAAAGCAGAAATTCCAGTAAATCCTCCTGGCTTTAACAGTAGCTGCCTGTGGCCTTCTGACATCCCATATATCCCATCCTGTATGAGAGCGCGAGAGAGAGCGAGAGAGAGAGAGAGAGCGAGAGAGCGAGAGAGAGAGAGAGAGAGAGAGAGAGAGAGAGAGAGAGAGTCAGCCAGAGAAGAGGGCGTTCTGGGATACCTGAGGGACCTCTGTGGGACTCTGGTGTGGGTCATGTGACCCATGGTGTCCGACTCTGTGGCACCAGCCAAGGTTTGTGGCCAAGTGCTGGTGTTGTGGTGACAGAGACGGTAAACAGGACGTATCGGTTTTACCGCAGCGCCTTTCTTTACCTCAGAGCAGACTTGTGTATTGTGAGTGCATGCATACGTTGCAATAATAGCTCAGCTAAGAAAGAGCATAAAAAACTTCTTAGTAGGCGTGGATGAAATAATAGTTCTATTAAGGATCAGCGAAATCACACAATCACGCTACAGGGCTGTTCTGTTGCAGTTTTATGTAAAAGCAGAACATGCATGTGAACAGATTTTTTATTAAAGGTAATCCATAAACAAGCCCCCCCATAATGTGTTGATCTTGGTTTACATCATCACACACCATCAATGTCTTTTGCTTGCAAGGCTTATTTCACGTTTCACCTTTTACGAGGACTGCTTGGGAGTGGAACAGCAGATGCAGACATTGAATTCAAATTCATACAAGGCAGACATAATATCAGGCAATATAGAGGCAGACAGAGAGGCTATTGAAATGCAAATAGACTGCTGGGGCCGCGGCAGCAGGGAAAAGAAATTGGCCAGGATGACAATGCAAGTAAACCACTCCAGTTTGTCAAGAAGGCCACGCTTTGTCACAAAACTGGGAATGGATTTCAGTACAAGTGCTGCTACAGCACTAAAAAGAATAATATTCAAAAATAGGAGGAAAGGAGAAATAAAATAGTTGCCCACTGCACAACTCTCATGTTAAGATTGAGAAATGCCTGTAAAGTTAGCGTTTTTCAGTTTATTGCCTTGTGTTTTCCAAGGGACCCTCTTATGTGTGCCGGTTTATGGTGGACCATGAATGTGAGCGATGTTGAGGGCGAGAGCGAGAGGGGGATACAGTGCGCACGCACGCGCGCCGGCGCCACTGTGCGTATACACTTTCTTCATGCCTCATTCTCCTCATGAGTGGCCTTTCAGTGCACGGTGTGTTTTGTTAGTCAGGTTGGCACGCTCCATCAGGAGGAGGGACACAGAACTGGGAGGCCTCACCGGACCCTCAGCCATAATAAATTACCTACAAGTGCTGCAGAACAATAACACAAAAAAGTGCGAGCCATCCATTTCGCCACCATTTACAAGAAATCAATATCAATACTTAATGCAATGCGGATGAAAAATGAGCAGAGATACAGGGGCATAATACAAGCTCAAATGAAAGACCTTGGAGTGCTGCTTCCCAAGGGTTTGGGGGATGAGGAGGGAGGCATGATGTGAAAAAAACCTGAAGTATAAGAAAGATTGCATTATGGCTTTTGTTTTTGTCCCTCATCTATTTTTGTAGTTTAAGTTTCATAATAATCTCTTTTCTCAGCTCGGTTGTTTAATTGTTAATCAATGCGCAATTTTGGCTTGCCAACAACCCGAGACGGAACATCTACAAACATCTATTTAAAATATGAGGAAAAAAAGAAAGTAATATTTAATGCAGTACTTTTTTAAACTTACTGCAGCAGTGATGGAGGCGACAATCTAGCATTAGATCAGCTGAATGCACGGACATTTCCTTAGCAGTCAGTGGAGATCTCTTTACAATGTCACAAATGAATCATCTGTTAAAGATAAATAGATGATCTATATTTGCCCTCGGGGCTCGCTGTGTGATGTCATCGCAGCCTTAACATCCCATTTCATTGTGGTGGTCAGTGATGTATTGCAGATCTTTACACTCTGGGTTAAAAATTATTGAGGCTTTTGAAGGATGATAAAGACACTGATGTGAGTGTAAAAAAAAAAAGTCTATATAAACAGATCACACAAAGTTATGGAGTCTTTTCCATGTCAAATGTGTTTTTTTTCTTCTGCATTCTTCTAATATGGAGTGATGTATGTTTTATTACACATGCACAGAGCTTGAATCATGTGAGTAGGGCCGATACATGACTGAAGGGCTACTTTTTTAGCTGCCAGGTGCATCACCAGCCTCAATTAGACTTGTCATGTGCAGTGAAAGGCCTTTTTAAATGGTGCTTTTGTGTTGAAGTTCCCTATGTCTTGTGGTTTGGTGAAGTTTAAACTTCTCTGGTTCCCTGGAGGGCAAGCTAGCCGTTTAGTCAAAGTTTATGTCCTTTTGTCATTCCCCTAACTCCACTGCAACCCCCGCCCTTTTAGTCCCTGATGGCATATGCACTATTTCAGCATACAAAACCATAGTTGTGTGGGTGAGATATGGTCTTGCCCACGCAACTCTAAAATGACATTTCTGCTTTGGAAAATGCTTTTTGCTTTTGAATGAGCTGCACCTTTTATGCAGGTTGACCACGAGAGGAAAAAAGACAGATATGACATTGTAAAATCTCAAACTTGTTCAGGTAAAGTATGAATCCTTTTGCTGTTGTTTTCATCCACCTCCTGCTTTCCCGAGTGTGGTTCTCTCTTTCCAGCCGTCTGTCACCAGTAGATGGCACTGCAGCCAAGTTTTCAGGCTTACATAGCCACCAATTTCACCTGCCAGCTCCGGCTGCCAAAGAAAAAAGTGCAAATGTATTTGTTTCACCCTGGCTCTGAGGGCTTTTTCAGCCGTTGTGTTCAGAGGCCAGATGCAGTGTGTGTGACACAGAGAGAGAATATCAATAACCAATATGCTCACAGGCCAGTGGCCGACGGTTCCAAGTCCTGTAAGCGCACAGGGGCGATTCCCCTTTTAAGGTCTGTCCCTATTCAGATTACACTCTTGTTGCCCTGAAAACACAAATGATCACAGCTTTGGTGATAAGCAACCAAAAACGGAGCATTTTTGTTGTCTCTCCCTCTTTGTACTTTAGTTACTCAGGTTACGGGCCATCAAAAGCAGTGCGTATATTCTTTACTATTACGTCTGCCTACCGCTGACTTATCAAAAGGCGAATAACATCAATTAGTCTTTGGAGGATAGAGTATTTTTGTATTGTTAAAGGTCTGGTGTCGAGTTCTGAAGGGAGCCATTGTCCCTTCTTGAGCTTGAGTCCTTTAGAGTGCATAAGTGTTTATTGAACTCAATAGAAAGCGCCGGGACAAAGGGACCTGATATTCCTTACTCACTTGCTGCATAGTTTGTATCATAATTTCACCATAAGCTGTTGCAATCGCTGCTGTGTGGGGAATTTTGGCAGCCGCTCAGTGCGGCTCTTTGAACCCGAACTGGCCCAGTTGTATTGTGGGTTCCACCTGGTTACTCCTGAAGGCCGATATTAACCTGAACTGTAGTGTTGACTTTGAGGGTATTTGGGATTTCATGTGTGGAATTAGGAGGTTATGTGGTGGGGTTCAGCACTGAAAGGATTGTGGTTTGACATGACATATGAGGGCTGTTGTCCATTGTTGAGATGTGGAGCTGCAGGCTAAGAACTGGAGAGAGAGTGTTTGAATTTCTTGAGATTTGGGGGAGCCAAAAATGCTCTTCAGTAGATGGATTTTAAACCTGAAATACTGGAGATGCTTGTGCTTATTTTCTGTTGGAGTACTATGACACAATTTCAACTCAGTCTACACCAGGGAAATAGAATATAACAGATCTTTACAAAGCTATTCGCAGGGTTCCTGCAGATCCCTAAAAAGTCTTAAAAGGCATTGAATTCATAAATCTAAAAATAAGGCCTCAATTGGTATTAAAATGTCTTAAACTGATCTTCCAAAGGTCTTAAAAATGCAAACACCTGGAAGGTAGGATTTTACTAATCAGTTTTTGTATTGACATTGCATTTAGGGCTGTAACTGAAATTCATAGATGCTAATTGTCTGCATCAAATCTTTATTTTATCCATATACCTGGTCTTAGCGCACAGTGTTTTCACACAGGTGATTATTACTGTGGTGCACCGATGGCGCTTGAGGTGAAGAAGACTTTGAAAATGGTTCATCCATGCACAAAACAAAATACGTCATTTGAGAGTAAGAAACACAAAATCACCAGAAAATGTGCAAACAAATGCAAGGCATTTCCCAGTTCTTCTTTTTTTGTTTTGTTTTGTTTTTTGTCAATTTTCGTTATTGTAAAGTTGGTCTTACATTTTATTCCAAGTGGCGTTATACAGTCTTTAAAAGCTTGAAATCTAACTTGCCTTAAGCTATAGGAATCCTGATTCGTATTCTGCCACAGATCTTTTATCCATGTGTGTACCTGTATTGTTAGGGTTTTGATCTGGAATACACCTGGAATCAAACATGTCCATGCATTTCTCTTCCAGACAGATGAGTAAGTGATATTGCAGAGCAGAGTGTGACAAAGTTCACTCTCTTGTCCCTCCGTTGCCCCAGGCTGGATGAGCTCATTGCTGTGCAGTATGGAATCAAAGAAAAGTGTTTGGTTGAACTGAGGGTGGACCTTTGTGTCACAGTGTCAGCACTAACATCAGTGAAAAACACACACTTATCACTCACCATAGGGTTTTTTAATGGCTGTATCAATATAACAGAGCGAGTAAAACACACCACTTAGTCACTTAAATTATTTTGAGAAATACTTCAATATTTTGGGGAAATATGCATTTTATTGTTGAGAGTTTCATGAGAATATAGACCAGTCTCATATTTGTCCACTGAATATAAATTTATTTATATTAAATATATATTTATTTATAAAGACTGCAAACAGGTAAAAACATTTAGCCTGGCTCTATCCACACATAAAAAAATCAATCTACTGTACCAGCACCTCTAGAGTTCACAAATCAACACATTATAGCTAGCTCTAATACATACATAAACAGAAGACTTTGTCGCCACAATGTAAATGGCAAAACAATTAACATAATTTCTAGGAGACAAAGTTGAACAGCACATAAAGTGAATACAAGTATGTCTTAAGCTGTCAACTTATTTCTGTAAAATGCAGACTGAGGTAGGGTGTGTAATGATTTTGTCCTTGTCATTGAGCCTCTTTACACCTTGCATTAAAATGTGGCTGGTATCCAGATTGTATTGAGATATTATTGAAGATGATTACATTTACACCTGGCATTGATTTGTGACTCCAGTGTCCGTGTTGACTTTGGTGCACAAACATTGGTCTCCTGGGTGAAAGTCCAGTGCTTGTTTCACCAACCTACTCTATAGGGACTTCTTGGATCATTATACAACATTAGTTGGACTTTGTAGTTTTTTATACTACGTAACCTTTACTTCCTCATCTGCTCCTGTAATAAGTACAACGGTCATTTGAGGGCGCTGCCTTTCAATACACATAGGTATGGCTCCTAATAAGCAGCTTTCACAGTTTACCTGTAGGGACATTTTTAGTGAGAGGTGGTTGTCATTTGCTCTGCTACTGCTCCATAGATGGCTCGGTTGCATTACAATTTGCCATATTTTGCTTGTATACTTTTTTTCAGACCAATTTAAGGCCATTTCCATGATTGACAGGAATATCCATAAACTTTCCCTACTAGTATCTTAGCTCACTACTATAGGGCTTCCCCTTGAAAGTCAAAGATTCAGTCAACTGAGAAGCATTTGTTTTGTTTGTTTGTTTGTTTGTTTGTTTTTGTTTTTTGTTCTGTTTTTGCTTGTCAGTGTGTAGTGCATTGTACTTCTGTGAATGTTTTGGTCCCCAGATTTTGCTATGGAGTAAATACTCTTGACTTTTATGATACTAAGCTGCAGTGGACTTGATGCAGTAGCACTGAGAGGAAGAGAGATTCAGAGATAGCTCCAAGACAGCATCATCTTTTTTTCGGTGAATTAAATGGTTAATTTACAGCTCACAACATTTTAATAAGATACAGTCTCTGGCTTCTGTTTGATATCTAGTGTCTACAAAAAACTTTAAAACTTTATATGTAGAAAAACAAAAACGAATTGCTGAATATATATTGAAGAGCCCAATCTCGTTTAACTGGAAAAATTCGAGTTCAGCCCTGCGATAATGTGTTTTTGCTCACTAATTGTTATATGTTGATGGAAAATGCAATTGCATTCACACTTGATCTCATTTCAGTCACAATTCATCCCTCACCACCTCTGGAGGTGGTTTTGCTGATCAGATCACAATTCACCGTCAGTGTGTTTTGGGTGCATTTACACCTATACTTTCTTGTGGTCAACCATTTTCTGGTTGCAATCTGATCACCTGAAAAAGCATTTAACTGCAAGATGGAAAAAGTATCTTAGTCTTCAATAGGTCATTCATTTTGTTTATTTTATTTTTTAAGCACTTTGTATTCAGACAGTAAATATAGCTAAAGACATTCGTACTCAGTCTGTCTGTTTGCGTTTCTGTTTGAGATTAAGCGTTAAGGTTCAGCATGTTTGCTCATTCTGAAGTAGTTGTTGCAGCGTATTACAAGTTAATTGCAAAAATGTAGCTTCATGTTGAGTGATATTAATTCCAGTGGTATTGAAATTGGGGGTCATCAAACCAAAAATTAATGACTACACCCACTCAGCTATTTCATACTGCCCCTTTCCATTAATATCATAAATTCTGAAGCTTCCTTTCTGCCTCACCTTTTCTGATCTGTTCCTCCTTTGCTTCCCCTCTCTCCCTCCCTCTCTCCATTGCTCTCCCTCTGGTGATGATTTTTTAGATCACTTCCATTAACACCGGCATGCTGAGCTCTAATTACTCACTCACTCAGCGTTCTGGGCTGCCCGCCGCTCGTTTGGGTAAGCAATGTGGCCCGTTAGCAAGATGCTTGTTAACTGAATGCACTTAATTATATAAGAAGATAATTACATGTAAACGTTGCATCTAAAAGCAGCCATCCAGCCCCGCTTGCTGATTTAATAGGTGCATGTTTAGGATCCCTGTTTTGTTTATTTTAGAGTGAGGTGATTAATTGCCTGCTCTGATGGATCTGCCGGATGTTGTCTCCATGGTGGCAGAGGCCCAGTTGCACCGGGTTTATGAATATGTCGATTTGCCTTTGCGGATGACATGAAATGTGCTGAACTTAGACCACAATTTTTATTGATATTAAAGTCTTTTACCCTGAGCTGGTGATGACTAATGCTAAGAAAGATTAAAAAATATATATATTTTCAGTGGATATACAAGGCAGAGGCAACATAATAGTGGACCATAATGAAATAATAACTGTTAAATAATCATAAAGTGTCCCAGGGATTACGTTTACTTTAGGCAAACCCAGAAGCTAACGTCACCCTGGTTCTCTCTTCAAAATTTTTTCCATTGGATTTTTGTTCATTGCAGAAAATACTCTCTGTGCGTAACAAACGTTTATAATAATGACACGTTTGTTCACCAAGATAATTCTCACAAGAGAACACCACCTTCAGCATTTTTTAAGCCTAAATGCAATCACCAGAATTAAAAAGTTCAAGCTAGGTGGTGCCCGGTGACTCAGTGGATAGAGCGGGTGCCCCATGTACAGAGGCTGTTGGTTCGATTCCGGCCTCGGCCCTTTGCTGCATATCACCCTCTCTATCTCACCCCCTTTCATGCTTATTCTTAGGCTTTTCAATCAAAGGCATAAAAAGCCCCAAAAAATCATCTAAAAAAAAAAAAGAAAAAAAAAAAGTTAAAGCTAGGCTAAAGCGAACTACACAACGGCTGCGTCGCCACTGCTATGAGGCTGTGAAGTCATGATCAGTGTGGTTCGGCATGATGCTGTTCTATAGTCTCAATTAGCCACTTGTTCATATTTTATGTCATAGAACGAAGCCTCCTCAGTTAGTGTTATCCACAGACCTTATTTCAGGCTTCTAACCAAAAACCCATTCAAAAAAACCCTTGACTTTGAGACTAGGGAACCAGAGGTACCCAGATTTCTAGGTTTTAGGACTCACCATCGGATTTGCCCAGAACACTATGCGTCTCCTTCCTTCTATCCGTAACAACAAAAATGAAAAAAAAAAAGCATGACAGTGATTCATTTATCAATATTCTATGGTCCAGGGCAACTGATGCAGCTCTAAGCTGAATTTCATTCAAGCCCCTGTCAAATGAAAGATTATTTAGTGTGTTTTAAGAAGGCAGAGTGCAGGGGGGAGATAGGGGTCAGAGTTGGAGGGCTCCCTAGGGAGGTCCTGAGGGTCTTGGGGACATCAGTCGTCCATTATGAGCTAATCAGGAGGGGGGAGTGTGTCACTGCATGTGTGTGAGACCATGTGTGTCCCGTGTGTGTTGAGAAGGGGGAGGAAAGGATAGAAAGAAAAGGAACCGCCACGTGTTGTGTGTATATGCTGTAGTGGCAGGTGTGTGTGTTGGGGGGAGAAGAGGTCTTGCTTGCATCTCTTAATCTCTTAAAGCAGCAGAAGGCAGGATCCCCCAGGACGTTACCCATGGAGGCTCTCTACCCTCGTGAACATTGGACAGAAACTTCAGGCCTCCAGATGCTTGCAGTTCGATACAGTCCCCAACACTGACATCCACCCATACTCTCACAGGGCTCTTTGCACAGCCCAGGGGAGCTGCTGTGTTAAGAACATGATATGGTATTTACAAAAAAATATTTGTAAATGGAGGCCTTTTGGCTGTCCGTAATGGGCCTGTCCATGCTGCTGTTTCCCACCCTGCCATCTTTGGTTGGAAATGCAAAACGGGGGATAAATTTTAGGAGATGTATGCCCCAGATGCCTGGCCCAGACTGCTACTGTCTCATCCAGTCAGCCAACACGTCCACTCCACGACTTTAAATCACTCAACTAGAGACAAGCTAACAGCTCCTTCACTTACCACTGCAGAAATGAAATCCCTGAGAACTTTGATGAGCGAGAGTGCATCAAAAACATTAAGTCATATTTCATTTCAGGCAGCTTCTTGGAGTAACCCAGCAGCGGATGTGAGGCTGTGAAATTTCCAGTAAAAAGTGTAAAGTTTTTTTCTTTTTTCTTTTTTCTTTTTTCAACAAGCACTTTCAGATAATAAATTGATGTTTCGATTAGATGGGCTTTATTTGCGACCACTCAGGAAACAAATACACCACAAGAAACAAAATATTGAAAGGGAAAACTCAACAGAAAACCTCCATTGATTTTCCTTTTTTTCACAGAATGAGGGGAAAAAAGCCCATAGCTATGATGCACTAAAAGGACTAATAGAGCTGCATATGATAAACTGATATGCCCTGTTTGTGTTACTGTAGTTTAAAGTGTCATAGCTGGTAAACCCGGAAGTCAGGTTCAGTCGATTATGATTTCCCAATATTTAGGGCCAGTGAGAAATCAAAATTATTGCAGAGCCCAATTCAGTTAATATTTTGATAAGACAGGAATGCAACAAACACAAGCAGAGCCACCCAGTCGTCGTGACCAGGAAGCCATTTTTAAGATTACTTGAAAAGATAACACGCTTTATTCCAGAGAACACTTAATTATACTGCTTGTTTGCAGTGTTCATTTGGAGGATACATGGATTGGTAGCCTGTAAGTAGAGGCAGCTCAGGGAGGATTGGATGTATCAGAGACACCTGATCCATCCCCAGGCGCACTTTTACAGCCTCTGAAATGAGACGCATCTTTGATTTGCTTGCCCTGTAAACAGACAGAGACATGAAGGAGCTCTGGTCTCAAGCCTCTCTCCGAGCTGCCAAATATTCACCAACTGAAAAATGGACACAGTCACCCTCCTGACTCTGACACATTTTTTGTTTTACGCTACACTGCTGTATTAAATTGCTAATGAAACGCTGTTTTTTCCATTGTTGCTGTAATTTAAATCTTTCATTATTATTGAGGGGATATATCCATAACTGCCAGTTGGGATCATGACTAACAACCTATCATCAAAGTTCAGACGCTCACATAGTTTCTCTGTCACAATGACAAGTCTTTTTTCCTCATAGGTTTCAAAACACACACTCATACGTGCACAGACACTGAGACACTGAAGATTCTTGTTGTTTGGGTTCCTTCATCCCCTGGGGCCTCCTCTTGGCCTGTCAACACAACGGCCACGACAGGTCCGTGAACAGGTTGACAGCCTATTGCTGGGGGCTGCTGGCCCACCGGTGGAAGTCTGATTAGATTGTACAACATATTCAGAGGAAAGATAAAACCGCTATGGGAAAATAGTTAGCTTTAGATGGGGCGATAGGGAAGTGTCAGGGGTATGTTGTAATCTAGAAAGGTTACAGATTTGTTGTCTGAGTGCAGGATCTAATAACTTCTGTCACAGTTGGTGCCTTGAGCAGACAGAACAGGTTTTGCAGTGTGATTGAGATGTCATACACAATACAGCTTTGTAATGACTGCTTATTGCTTTTATGGTGTGTTAACAACTTTCAAAAAATTTTCATAACATATTTCAAAAATTCTGCAGTGAGGGTAATTATTGAACATTTGGCATTTCTTTTGATTACTCCAAAGTGTGAGGGCAAAACTAGAGTTATTATTTCATTATTGACCACTAATGTTAGCCCACTGATAATAACTTGCAATGTATAAGTAGAGTTTAAAGAGATTAATATTGCAGTTAATTTATAACAAAGAAGTAGGCTAGCTGCGGTTAATTAATATTAATTAACATAATTAATATTCATTAATAAATTCACTATATTTAAAGATACCTCTTTAGTGAAATATAGCAGCTACACTTAGAGCAAGTGTTAAAAAATCTACTGTATTATATGGATATTAATTTAATGTAATTTTACTGTGTTTACTGCTTCATTTTAGAAGCAGGGTGAAGATTTCTGGCACAACTTCACCTACTTCCAAGTTGCATGGAGAGGGCAAATAAGTCTAAAAAGGCCAAAACTCCAGCAACACTTAGTTGTATACAGAGCACCTTTATTGCAATACCAAAGTCATCCATCCACAAGCCGGCCACAAGTTGGTCTTGCAATAAAACTGTTCCATATACTACATGTTTTGCTGATTTTTTTTTAATATTTGGTCTGTACAGGAGACAAGATTTTGTTTTTTGTGACTAATGGTTAATTTTTTGATTAAACGATTAGTTGTTTGGTCAAAAAACGTCAGTCAGCTGGCACCAGTGCATGAATGTGTGAGTGAATGTGACTCTGTGGTGTAAAAGCATTCTGAGTGGTCAAAAGACTAAAAAGCCGCTCTGCAAATGCAGGTCCATTTACCATTACTAATTTTGACTCTTTGCTAAAGTGTCATAATGACAGTCTTCCTTTACTTATTTTTGTGTTCATAGATACACCATGCTAAGTTAAATGTGTCTGCTTTACGTGGTGTGTGTGTGTGTGTGTGTGTGTGTGTGTGTGTGTGTGTGTGTGTGTCTGATTTTGTGTGCCAGCTTGTGCACATTGCAGTCTAAACAGACAGTTTATCACATTAATGCCATGCCACCGCTTGTTTATCTAGGCTGATGAATCATGACTTAATTGGCTGTAATCAGCTCAGTTGTTTTTAATAAACTATTCCTGGCAAAGTGAGTGAGTGGAGCAGTGGGAGTCTCAGGACAGAGTAGTCCGAGTTGAAAAAAAAATCCTGTCGATGTTTTTCATTTAAACACTGATCTATCCATATGTAGAAGGCCAGCTATGCATTTTCTTCTGTTAAACTAAAACGATAAGATTTTACATCTTTATATATGAATTTGCCGGATGAGAAAAAAGAGAGAAATGTCAATTCGGCCCTGTGATTTTGGTCCACTGTGACCTTTCCTGTTGTGGGCTGAGAGTCAGAGGAGCAGTGATGAGTCAGGAAGGAGGATGGAGGGATGGTGAGTGTTGCTCCTCCTCCAGACAGTCTGCCTCCACTCTGTGAACATGAAGCGGTGCGGTCGGCTAATGTGGCCGGGGAGAGAAAAGCGGAGCTAAGATGTCATGTCTGTCTGTTGGCTAACAATTAAATGTGGCACCTCAAGCAGATCAATTTGACTTTGAGGCTTCAGGTTTAACTCCTCACTCATCTCTCACTCATCTCTCACTCTTTTCTCTCTCTCTCTCTCTCTGCGGCTCTGCCTCTCTGCTACAGTTTTTTCTTCTCACCCTTTGGCCACATAAACACCTTTAATTCCTCTAATGCATCATGTTCTTAACCATCTTTTCCCCTTTTGTTTTTCCTTGTCTTCTTCATTTAATAGACATGTTATCTGTCTGCTTTTTAAAATTACAGCTATCTGAAAAGTCAGAACAGATTGAGATTAGAAACAGAGCTAAAAAAGCAGAAAACGGCACACGAGCCAGACAGGCTCCTACTCCAGGATGGAGACAAGCGACGCTGCAGGGAAACACAACACCAGCACAAACCAGCACTTGAAATATCAACGCTCCAGCCTTCTAATTAAAGCCAAGACTAATGGGCCCTAATTGCATCGCTAAAATGTACCAGTTCTCTTCTCTCTAGTGTAACTTGACTACACTTCTCCCCATATGGATTAATGGGGACCGGAGCTGCAAACTAAAAAGCAGTTAATTTATCGGAAGATCTGTTAGGGAGGATGAAAAGGGGGGAAGGAGTAGGAAAACAGCAAGGGATGAGGAGGGGAGGGGTTGGCAGAGAATGAGAAGTACATTATCAGCCTCTTGTTATTGAAAATGCATTTCATATCTGTCTCCAGAGGTTTGCATTTGGATTAAGCTTGTTAATTTTACTTATTCTTCGTATTGGCTGTTACCCAAACCAGTTTATTATGTGTAAAGGAAGACAGGCTTACAGGACAACAGTTGCATTAACTACTTGTGCTTTTAATTATATAACAAGAGTGGTTACTTAGTGGGGAGAAAGGGGAGACAAGGGTCTGGGGAAATGGTGGAAAGGGAGGGAGAACAGTGGCTTGTTGATGGTGTAGATATGATGCCGGGCTTTAAAATGTTTCGGTTCCTTTTGTGCAGTTCCTTTTGTTTATCAGGGTGAAAAGAAAGAAGGCTGGAGCCATTTTCTGTGGTGAGCGAGACAAAATGTACTCAATAAGACTACAATATACGTGTTTAAATTACTCTTTCCCCAAGGTGGAAAACCATTAAGCTTGGTGCACCAATCTGTTTTTTTCTCTCCGTCTGTCCACCATCCTGATCTTTCTTTGTTGTTGGTTTACTCTTCATAATAGCTTTTTATCAAATCTTGCTATTAATCCATTAGAGGGTGATATTCGTTTGGGGTAATTTCAGTGCACATTTCAGGTATTGGGAGGCATGAGCAAGAAGCTTCTGCACCGCATTTAAACTAATGTGCCTTCAATTCTGATGTGATACCCATTACAATGCTGCACACAGGCCGGCATATTGAGAAATGTGTTTTTAATATTGGCCTTGTTAACATGCCAGTTGACTGAATGAAAAAAAAAAAGAGAAAGAATGGTGAAAGCACTCTCTGCATGTATCTTCCACATTCACATTTCATTACTTTTGTCCAAACAGAGAAAAATAAGTCGAAATTGAGAGTGGTCTTTGGATTTGAAAAGTAATTTAGGTATAGTTGTACAAGATCTGTCCTTTTGAGGTCCCTGTTGAGTTTTTCTGCAGCAAGGACTCACGTGGTGTATAATCTGGTCACATATTGTTGGATTGCAGATTCTGGCGTCTCCAACATGTCATAAAATTTAATGTCAAAATATATAATTGGTGTTTTCTGATCTGATGCACAAAAACAGTTCAGGGCAAAATTGTTGTTTGTATATACATGTTACTTTGTTAAGGTTAGGCGACCTTTGCCATGGTTAAAAGACTGGTTCAAAGAATGAAGGTTAAGTCAGGGCTGTGCACAGACATGTCAAACAGGTGCTCATACAATAATAGGGTACAACTCTCATAATTCTTATCAAAAAAGTAAGTTGCATACGGAAGCACATCTTTTACTTACATATATTTTTATTTATTTCAACACCGATACACTTATGCATAGTGGTTCACTTTCACAACAGTGACAAATAATTGCAAGGCTTAGGGCAAATACTGTTGCTATTTTGCTCGATTTGTGTGTGTTAACTTGAAAATCTTGGGGAAATTGGCTTTATTTCTTTAAAAAAAAATTGGGATTAAGCAAATCAAGAATAAATTACCCAGAAAGTGGAAAAAAAAGTACAAGAAATTCACAAAAACAAACAGCAAAAAAACCCATTCCAAAAAAAATCATTTTCAACAAAAACCCACAAGACATGACTGAAAAAAAACATTTAAAAGATTATAATAATTCTGTAAAATAAGTTTAAATATATAATTGTGATAACTCTAAACATAGTTCTTTGGACACATTTTTCATAGCTTTTTTTTTTTTAATAATTCTTTAAATGTAATAATTTCTTGCAATTTGTAGGACATCCTTGTCAAGGTTGTTGGTTGCCTTTTTCCCATCTTTTTGAAAGAAATCAAGCCAATTTGCTCAGGGTTCAAATGGTTCAAATTAATTGAGCGTTTTTTGGCTGTGACAAGGGAAGTCGGAGAAGGACGAGCAAAGGCTTGTGCAATCTCGCAGAATGAGAACTCAAATGCTGTTGGGCATTACAACACACTTTTAATTGAGAATTGATGCCATGAGTCAAATTTAAAATAAACAAATAAAATATATATGCCAGGATCACATGCTAATGGTTAAGAAAAAAGTCTTTGAACGTGGATAGTGACCACTGGTCAATGAAGTTCAAAGTCCAAAGTTTTGTTGACCCCTCTAACCTCCCTGAGTCTGACCCGCCTCTGCAGAGTTTGTGGCTCTATAACACCGTCCTCCTGTACTCCCTCCTTTGCTTGTTATGGACAACAGTCAACAGTCCTACACTGTTTTGTCTTTTGAAAGTAGCCATAATTCATTTTGGGGCATTTTGAATGCAGCAGCAAGTCCCCCTAACGTAGATAAACACAAGCAAAGTACACTGTGGCAGGAACAGAAATTCAGTGCGTGTTGTACTAATTTGCAAATATGTATAAGTGATTTGCATATCCAAATGTGTGCTGAATAGAAGTAGGAATTGGTGATAAGATGTCATTGAAAGTGATAGTCAGCTATACAGACAAACCATTTACAACACTGAAAAGATTTTTTACATGAAAGCTGCTCTGTAACAGTTTCTGTAGTATAAAGACCAGGTGGTATGCTGGCTGAAAGCCATGCAAACAAATGACTGTATTCACATGTTACTAAATACATTCTAATGTCAAGCTAGGTTAAACGGACTACAAATTAGAATTAAATGGTTTCAAGTTAAAATAAATTTTGAAGTTTAGCACAAAATCAATGACGTTCCAACTAGTTTTTGGCAGTTAGGAATGCTGACATGCACATGCACATTTCATTCACATTTTAGTCTGGCTGCAGTGCAGTGCGGTACATGCTCTGAACTCAGCTGGTAACCTAGAGAGCTGCAGCAACAGGAAGAACTGCTTCAGGCAATGTCCTCGAGGGAAAGTAGTTAACGACTGTAATGTCACTGAATTTGCAGTCACTAAAGAGGCCATAAAAGTACCCAATCTAAAAACAAAGTTGCACTGATCACAACTCTGTAATCTAATCTTTTAAATCACAATGCTGGTCGCAAATGAAAATATTGTTGATAGCCAGTTTAACCGTTTGGAAGGTATTCTGTTTTTTTTAAGCTTTTGAATGTATTTGCATTTTTCCCAAACCAGTAAGCAAACACGGGATAATGTAAATTTGGTTGTATTAAATAGGTTACTATCTAATCTTTCATCCATTTTTTAAGCGAGTGCCTCACTAGGCGTGAGCTAGTTGTTCATATCAATCCACATATACCACTACTACTACTACCATGCAAAGCTTATCTAGTATTTACTGAAAATGAAATTAGGTCTGAAGTTCACTGTGACACACAGTCTACACATAAATCTTCCGAGTCAAGTTGACACAAGTACCTGCTGTAACAAAAGGCTGTATGAAAGGCTGACCTGTGAAAGCAGAAGGTTGAAAAAGCTTTTTTTTTGTCATAGAGATAGGAAAAGTATAAATTACTGATATTAATTCATTCATCATTGTCATGTTTTGTAATTAAAAAAAAGATTCCAAACAAAAAAAAGTATTTTAATGCTGCTTGAAGATTTTCATTCTGTTATAATAATCATCATATTTGTGCACTCAAAATTGGCACAAGCTTCATCTTTAAGTACAAATTTTTGATGTCAAAATAATTTAGTTTAAAAAATATTTAGCTGTTTAACATATTACTGTCATGGAAATGATAGCCAAATATGCACTTTATAACTATTTTAACTACAACAAAAATTGTACCGCATGTACAGCATGTACCGCATCTGAGTATTCCAGGTTTAGAAGAGTAGTTCTACCACAAGAGGACTGTTAGTGTGTCAGTTACTCGCCCCACGTTACCTTGGATTTGTGAGGAAGAATTGTTTTTTCTTGCATGTCTCAACAGTGAACTAAGACTCCAAAAATGGAGAAATTTCTTGATTTATTGCATTTCATTAAGCAGAGTCGTAATGCACGCACATACCCAGGAGTGCTACTTGTCCATGCGTGAAACGGTTAATACGCAGGTGTTTTTAACAGTAAGGTTTTAGTGAAAATGTGTGTGGAAAGTGCTGAGCATAAGACTGGATAAATGAGACTTAGATTACACTTTGTAAACATACGTTTTGATATCATTTTGATCTTTTGTAACATGTCTCCAATTCACTTTATTTCAGCAAGAAGTTTCTCAGTTTTTGGATTCTTTGTTCACCGTGGAGGCATGTGAGTGAAACAAAGTTTTCTACACAAAGTCCTGATAACACGGTGTGACAAGTACTCCTTTAAGCTACTATTTGTGCTCCTCTTTCTGTACTACATCACCAGCATTGTAAGCAGTATCAGCAAAACATATATTTCTCACCCTGTTAGCTGCTAACTTTTTAATTTTTCATTCCAGTGGAAGTTTTTTTTAATTAAATGTGAAGTTTAGTTACACAGTGGCTGTACTATCTCAGTATCTCCAGCTGTGATTCTAGTCAATTGACAGTTTGACTCTGTCCTTCTGCCTGACCAAACCTTTTATCTTTAATTGTGCTCACATTGGACTTCCAATCAGACCAATTTTGCCTGTAGCAATAGCTCAATCTGGTTAATTGGTTCTGGCATTTTTTTAAATTGTAAGGTATTGATTACACGAGGTCATCTCTGTTTCACAAATACGAGAGTCTGCCTTGCTTTTGTTTGGAAACTTGTGTAGCTCTCACCCATTCAGATTTGTGAGAGGGGAACAGTAGTTCTGCTCATTAGCCCACAGCTGGGTAGTGATTTGCAGCCACACACATGCACACACACACACACACACACACACAGCCACGAGTGCACAGATACATGAGTGTGAGTGGCACAAACTTACACATGATGCTCTCCCTAATGCGGTATGTGCTCAGAGCGTCTCTTAGTTTTTTAATTAAACAGTCCGGTACAATGTACAACCTGGATGGAAAGAGCTGCACTTTTAACTTCCATCTATTTCAGGCCTGTGGATGTTATAGGGAGACCAATAGCAAATAAAGGAAGAATCAATGGGGCTTCATTAAAAGCAGCAGGCAGTCTTTTGCCTGGACACGGCTTAATTACAGTTTCACTGGCGTTTGCTTTAATTGGGGGAAATAAAGGGAGTGAAGTGGAGTGAATGGAGGATATTAGCATATCTATCACAGGGAGAGGCCACAAGGTCCTGTCCAACCTGCGGCTGTACATGTCACCTCTAACCCCTCAGATCCACACACACACACACACACACACAAACACACAAACACACAAACACACACACTATTTTGTATCTTTTTTTGGGAGTCTCTTTCTCTGATATTTTACAGTAAATACACTCTGATACACATTTACTTTTTACTGGTGTCTGGTTCACAGACTTATTGGAATGAGGTAGTGTTTCTGAAAACAGAGACAGAAACACTGCTTTTGAAAGGTATTTACAGGCAACCAGTCATGGAAATAGAAGCACTGTTTTTTATCATACTCATTGTTGCAGCCTTGATTTGCAAAATATCAACACAACTGATATCTTGTTTAGCATTTTAAAGAAATGGTTGGTTTTGATGAATTCTTTTACTCCTTAGCCACTGCTGTCAAAACCTTCAAACTCTGTTGGTGCATGTCACATCTCAATCTGGAAAATGTCTGAAATATATATATATATATATATATATATATATATATATATATATATGTGTGTGTGTGTGTGTGTGTGTGTGTGTGTGTGTGTGTGTGTAAAACTAGTGAAATACTAATGACAGCACATATAGTTAATGTTTTTTTTGCTATTAAAATGTAGATTTTATTAATGGCCTGAAGTAATCCAGTAGTTCAGTCTCCTAAAGCTTGAGAGTGAAAATGTGAAAGCTAGTTTCAAAAAGTCATAATTAGCCCATATCAAATAAACATTTGTCATATTAGGCCCATTTGTAATGTAAAATACATACATACATTTAATTCAAGCCTTACATGCACAGGACTAGTTTTAACAGAGGTGCTCATGTGATTAAGAAATTACATTTTAATATAATTGCCACTCAGCCTCCATAATAATCAACAGTGAAAGATGTGCAGAGAAAAAACAACTCAGTACAACCCTCAATCATAGAAATTTGCACGGGAACAATATTATCACATGACCTCTGTGTTTTGTGGAATTTTCCAGTTATTTGCGATGAAATTTGTACTTGACAATGTCTTGAAATCACAGACATGGAAGATTCACACAGTATTATGGTCGCAAATGAGCACCGCAGTTATTACAAATTACTAGATATCCTCATTTAATACTAGTCCCGTGCGAGTAGGGCTTTAAAAATCAAAACACTGCATCCGTGTGACTAATGAACAAGCAGTTAGGCGACAGGAAAATCTTGTTAAACTAGTAACTAATGTCGATGCAGTGACACAATTAAGCTCATGTTGACCAGCAGTAACATGACACTGTTCGACAGATACTGTAGGAGCCGAGTCTATGCTGACGACAAGAAGACTGAGATTTATTTAACAGATATGTTGACATCAAAAGTTCATTTTACTAGATTGTTGACCCTAGATGACGGAGAAGAGACGTTACTGGTCCTGGCCAAGAAATAGTTTAGGATATAACCCCTAATAAACGACAAATTGTTGTATTAACATATTTTTGTGCAGATCAAACAAATGTTATATACAGTGTTAATTCCACTGTGTGTACCTATTTTATGGTATTTATTGCTATCCTTTTCACCTGTCATTTCTAACTTTGAAACAATAGCTTGAAAAATATCAATATTTGATTACATTTTTGATACCACAAGAAAAACTGATGTTATGTAACAAGGCTACAATAGGGTGGACAACAACAATGTTTCCTTTCTTGGTTAATAGCAGAGAATGGCAGAATGACTGTAGTCAACATAAACAATAACAGAGAGCAAAAAAAAGCAGCTGGTGTATCGATACTGCAGAAAGTGAGTATTAATACCCTGTCAAATATTTAAAATCTATGTATCTGTAAATCAATATGTTTGATGATACTATTTTAGTATATAAATAGCCAATAAATGTTAACTAGCTACTCTGAGATCAAAAGGGTGGAGCTAGTGGTCTCCCAAAAGAGTAACTAATATCAGTCAGTGTTGCGCTTTCCAACGTTGTAACAAAAATTAAAGACCGAAAACAAAGTGGTGGTGTAACTTTAAAATAAAGACTTGAGGATGAACTATTGGCAAGCAAAGGTCCATGTTTCCTTTGTATAGAATTAATTCACCTATGCTGTAAAATGCCAAGCCTGCAACATTAAGAGTGGACTTGAAAAAACGTCTCATCCGTTGAACAATAGTCAATAGGAGTCATACAAAGTGAAGCATTTTTATAGACTTGTGTATTATTTGTTGACAAAATATGAGACACTGAAAACATAATTACCAAAACATTCAGTAAAAATAATTCATCGGGGCCTCATCTGTGCGTGGATGTGATCCCCTCTGCATCCCAGCTCTGTCTTTGACAATGACTGATAGCCAGCCGGGATCAAACCATCCTAAGCAGTGCTTCCGTGACAGGTGAGCGGAGACAGTTTGAGTCCCATTCTCTCCCTCAGCAGTTAATAACAATTTGAAAAAGGGTTCAGGGTTAATAACACAATCATTACCTGGATGAGGACGGGAGACAGCTGTAAGCATGTATGCAGATGGACCGCCGTCATTAGTCCTTGTCAAACAAGCTGAATAGGCGTGATCTAAGAGAGCACTTCAGGTTTTAGTCATGAATGGATAACAGCCGAGAAAGGCCCAACATTCAGCTTGTTTTGAGATCAGTTTAATCACACGGTGGAGAGGGGTATTTTTTTGTTCTCATTTGCACAAAGTCAAACCAGGATCTGTTTTTATGATGTGTCTGTAAAAATTCTGCTAAAAATGGTTTAGTACAAACTGTACATGTTGCTGCATGTGACAACAGACGTGACTGAGCAAGCACACCGCGAGGTCCTTCATTATTGAAAAGATTGATTTGTAATTTGTAGTGTTCCCATCTGTCCTGGTTACACAAAATTATGGCTAAACCAGTTAGTAAACACTTTGCCCCATTGTCTGTTGTTTTGATAATCACCCATAATAGCATCCAGCATCAGTATGGTCTTTAAACCTGATTTAGGAGTTAATGGAATAAGAGGGAGAGGCAGTCAGTATATGCACCGGGCCTAATGTCATTAGAAATGTTTGCGGAGGCTAAATTAAATCAGTCGTAAATTGTGCTCTCAAGTAAGCCAGAAAAACCCTGCCTCGTCGAGGAGAGGAGGGGGCGGCGGGGATTCATATTTTAACCTTGCGTAGAAAATGCACTTAAACAGATTAAAATAAAATAGGGACCGTGTGGATGGATGGGAATGGTAATTGCTGGTGCTTTAATGGTTTCCTGTTAGCCAAGTCAGGCTGAAGGCAGAGCTATTTTAAAGTTGGAAACGGTGATTGAGGTCATAACTTTGCAAATCTGGTGATTAAGGCAAAGGGTGCATGTCACCAAACAGCACGTTACACATCTAATGGGGCTTTTGCTTGAAAACAGATGTTTGTGGAGAGACTTTCAGAGCTCTACATGCTAAGTCGTGTTGCAGAGCAGGTGTGGGCTCGAGTGGATGGCTTCTGACCAAACAATGCAGCAGAATGTGGACTGCGAGTGATAAAGCCTGCCAAAATGTAGAAATCTGTGAGTGCACATAAAGCCCACCCATGTGTGTGCTTCATTCAGTTTCCTTAATGCTGTCAGTGCAGGCACACTGTTTGTCTGCTTGCATCAGGTAGCTCATCAGACAACGCAGCCCAGACGGTAATGATAGCCGTAAATACTCTGGGAATTCCCAAACCTGGATTAAATTAAGAGAGTGTCTTTCCCAAAATCTGACAAAAAGGCTGGGGGAAAAAGCACAGTGTCTTTATCGTGCAGTATAATGTGGTTACATATCATACGTGATGATATTATAATGATAAAGTGCTGCGGATAGATGATTTCTGGGCACTGCTGTGTGACGTATCTCCCTTTTCTGTAACATTACCTGCAGATCTTTCCTCTGATGCACTGATTTTGAACTTAAATGTCGCACCACATACCTGAGATATTATAATACACTGACTTCACGTGAACACATTTCCTTCCTTGAACTCTGCTTCTAAGACTTTGCTGGTGCGGCTTTACCTTTCTAACCTGGGTTCACTTGTAACTCGGCACTGTTGGCTCCAGGTAAAACTGCGGCCCCATGCATGCTCATGTTCAGCTATTGTGTAAATTAACAAGGAAAAGGCTGTGTGGATTGAATGGCAAACATGCAGGTGATGACACATCCCCCAGCACACACAAAGTATGCCATTACTCAATGCCAGTTAAATTGTCAGTCGAGCAAACTGTCTGTGATATTGCTCTCCAGTCTGTGCATACTTTGACTGTGATGCTGTCATTGCATGCACAGTTTTTTAACAGGCAATCAAATCAGGAAAGGAGCTGTTAAGAGGCATTTCAGATATTAAGTAAGCGATCCAAAGATGATTTGTTTGGGTGTGGAGGATGCGAAAGATTACCTACGCTTGTAACCCTATGCACTTGGGTTCAGTTTCAGGTCCCGACCTCTTATCGCCATATCTCCAGAGACCATTGTATTGTCCACTGGTACAATTGAAACTAAATTCAGAGAAGAAGAAAGTGACACCGCCATCCAAAGAAATCCCCTTAAATTTGGAAGCATCTCTCTGTCAACTAAAGCCGTTTTTTTTTTCAACAGCAACAGAATAGTTCACGACACTTTTTCCTACAGTAAACACCATCATGAATTGGACTAATTAAATCCTTTGAACTCTTTTTAGAAAGTTTAAAAGACCTGTTGGATGTTCGCTGTCGCTCTGTAAATTGAAACCAGGACTGGCTTGTCGGTGTGCCAGAGGTTGATGTCACTAAGTAGCACAGGGTGACAGAGACAGAGAGTACAAGTGTTGAAAAAACAGGACAGGAGCATGTGTAGAATCACCTGTGTTGTTCCCTTTGTGTTTCACGCTGCAGGGCACATAGCTCACTGGGTCACAAGTGTGAGCAAAAACTCTTTTGTCCGATGTCTGCGCCCCGAGGGTCCCCATCTCCTGGCAGGGGAAAGATATCTTGATGCGCTTTTTTTTCTCTAACACTTTATTTTACCTCCACATTGCCTGTGGCCGGAGTGCAATACAGTGGAGTGATCTTTGTAACATTTTATACTAAAAGGATAATTCTGGTGAGATTGTATGTTTTTCTTATTGTCAACAAATCCCAAAAAGACTAAAACCAGCAATGAAGTGATCAACTAACAAGTATTTCCTGTGTTGCCAAAGCCTAGTAAAGCTTATTCCTCTGTGTATAAAACCTCCACTGTTGTCCAAAGACTATTAAGGCACATCACACTTTTGCACTGACTGAAATGCCCCTTTATTAGCATAGCACTGTAGTTTTTCTTAGTTGACCTTTAACACACCATTCTGCTGCCGTTCAACAGTGTAACAAGTCTGCAACTGAAAATAGTCTGCAACAAGTACACTTATTTATTGCTATTTGAGTAACATTTAAGTACCACTGTGCTTAGATGGAAATGTATAGAGTCTCTTTTTAAAATAAACTCAGTGCTTAGGTAAGAAATGTTTTGTTTTTTTAAAAAAAAACTCTCTGAAAATTAGGCAACAGAAGTCTGTGGTTTGGGTTAGAAGAAGAAAACGTCTTAAAAATATACATTTGTCACTAACATAATGTAATGTTAACCAACATCTGTTACTAGTGTAGTATGGTACACGTACATTGTAATTAAGATAATAACTTTTGATTCCACACAGGACACAACTAGCAGTCTTCGAGGTGAAAGTCTAGTGTTTGTTTGACCCATCACCTCCCCTCTTGTGCACCTTATTTTGACTTTATTGCTCTTTATACTAAGCAGTTGCTCAGAGGTTCAAAAAATGCTGCATTAAAGCATTTAAATTTGCTGTTGTAAAAATGATCTTCTGCACAGGAAGTACAGCTTGTCTAGAATAAAGGTTAGTTTGTATTTGTTGCAAAATTTGCCACATTAACAAAAAAAGACTCAAACTGCATAATTTAAAAAAAAATCTAATATTAAGACATCACTTTACTATTTACTAAACACTGTTAAACTGATCTGTGAGAAATGCATCACAACTAAAACTATCAATGTTAAGTCCTGAAAACTATGCTGAAATCTAAACTTTGAAAGACTCAGGAATAATCACAGCAAAACTGCATTTTTACACAAGCAACAGAAACAGTCTTGTCTTGGAGAAAAGTCTTTTAATAGAGCAGAACAGCAGAAATTTGACTCCATAGTATGCATACATCTGTCCACATCTAGACTTTGTGATGACGAAGCAGATGTTACTTTCTAAAGAGCGTTGACCGTTGCTACTGAATGACTTTCTGCTTTCACCTTTTACTTTTAGTGACACTTTGTGTCTATGAGTCAAAAATCTCTCTGAGGTGACTCACGCTTCACAAATATGCTATTTAATAACAACAGCCAGTGCTGTGATTGAAGGCACGGGGAAATCCACAGGTAAGAGTAGTCAGCCATCTAGTTCATGTCCCTTGGAAGCGACCCAGACAATGTTTAGTCACACAGTCAACAACTCTTGTCCTTGCTTATCTTAAAAATGTAAACCTCTATAAGCAAGCGCTTCATCTGTAATTCTATTGTGAGTCTACCAGTTGTCTCAAAGTGTCTGATTAATCTAATGTAATGCAAAACCAGCTTTGTCTGGGACACCGAATACTTGCGTTAACGCCGGCGTCTCGACTGTTGGCTTGCACTGTGCGGAATTCACTGGCAGACAGGATGGCTAGACCACACCAAAACCTGCCAGTTACATTCTTTGCGTGATTCAGACGTATCTCTTTCCACCCATTGGGACTGACTTGAGAGATCTGATATAAGGAGCCGTCATCGTGAAGAGCTAAGATTTGGATGTGAGGTTGGAGAAAAGAAGGCACGCCGAACTTGTTGGTTGTTGTGTTGTTGTGTGTTATTATTTTCATTTGTAGGGGAAAAGAGAGATGAATGGAGAGATAAATGGATGACGGGTGGTTGGTGGGGAGGAGGAAATTCCCTTGTCTGGATGGAATTGGATGGTGAGCTTGGAGGGAGGGATGGGGGGCACCTGATGTAGAGGGTGCTGTCAGGCCTAAGACAGCGGGGTCTTTGTCTTCTCAATAATCACTTGCTGTACCTCTTCTTTCCATTCCTTTTCTCCCCACTGCCATTCTGCCTTTACTTTTCCAATTCTCTCTGCAACTTTGGCTCATAGGTCAATTGTCTTCAGTCCACAAAAATGAAAAAGAATTCAAAGTAAAGCCCAAAAAGTCATCTTGATGCTGTATTTCATTTCAGTCATGCAATAAATCCTCCTTCAGGCATAAATCTCATTATGTCAGTCAGATGCTGGTCTCATGTCCTGATATGCACTTTTATGTAAAAGTCACGGCCATCTTACAATATCAGACTTAGTAGCATTTCTGTAACATGGCATAAGGCCACAGCAACATAAGGTTTGACATGCAGAGAAAGTACAGTAGATTAAATGTGCATCTTGGTCTTTCCTCTAAAATCATTGTTATAAATGTATTGTCTCAATCTTCATCTTATATACACAGAGTAAATAAAATCAGTTTATTGAACTAAGAAACAATTTGAAAGAGAGGATTTTAAGTTAAGATTCTTCTCTAACCAAACAGTCCATAAAAACAATCTCCCCATGTGTTGAAACTGAGGCATAAGAGATCGACTTGTTCCACCGCAATAAAGAAGCAACTTAATATCTGTCCGTTTCTTCTGTTTTCAGCTGCATGGACGCATAAGTAAACATCCAGCGAAACACGTTACAAACAGCACATGAGCAAATAGGTCTTAAACAAGAGTCCCAGCTTAACTTTAGATGATGAAACTGATGTAGTAATGTATCAGTAGAATCATGGGAGCAAGTGTCCTTCGCACTCATTAGAGTCATTAATTACATCTTCCACAGCAAAATAATAATAATGATAATAATAATAATATTAATAAATTCTAATGATGAGAATAATACATTTAATTTATAGAGTGCTTTCGCAATACTCAAAGACTCTAAACAGAAACCAAAACAAAGTCAATTAAAGTCACTAATAAGAAAAAAATTAAAATTTAAAATTAAAATTTGTGATGCAGCCTGTGAAAGAACACAAAACTGCCTTCTTCATCTTATCAAAGCAAAGTTTACCTCTCTCACATTTAAACACACCTGAGTTTGACGAGAAAAAGCTTGATCACATAGATGAAGCCAGCAGTGTTGCATATCCCATGTCTTAAGAATAAGGCACATTTAATTTTGCTAAACTGGGAAAGCTAAAGCTCTCCTGGATGTAAAGCAATACATCGTGACGTTAAAGTAAAACATTCCAGCGTGATATTTTTTACAAAGAATGTGTGAGATGCTACAGACACAAATCAAAAAGACAAGAGAAAATTGAAAGTCTTAATCTAGACATAATTTCAAGCCAGTAATGAAAAAAAAGTTACTTTGGCCTTTGAAGGCAAAGATGATACATCCTGCATCAGGTCACTTTATCCAGGTGAGTTCATAGCTGGAAGACTTGGTTACCTTATACTGTACTTTCCAACCCAGACATGCTCTGTACCACCAGACACAACATAACGAAATCTGTTCTTTCACACTTGCCAAGGACATGACCAAGAAGATCAAAGTGCTTTGATTAAATAGAATAGACTACAACAGCAGAACGTTATTGCACGTTTATGAATCTATGTGTGAGGCTGTTTAGTAAAGATTTCTCACTCATTTTGGAGAAGGAATAAAATGTATTTTAAGATCAGTTCATATTCCATGTCATGATATGTCACAGTGGTTTTCAAGCTATTCAGAGAAGTTGTGGCACATCTACAGACATTTCTGGAATTTGAGTTTATCTTTATCAGGTGAGGTGATTGGAGGACAGCAGTAGTTAAAATAATCACACTCCCATTATGGCAGAACCCACAGGAGCCGAGACATAATTCATAGCTCACCCAAGCCGCTGAGATGACAGCTGCCTCTCCATCATGAATGGGAAGACTTGTGTTTGATTGAGGAATTCTTTGGGGTTTTGTTTGCACAAATAAGGAGAACTATATTCCTCTCTGTAATAATAGTTGTGGTTAGATGTGGTTGTAAAAGCATTCATATTCATATTAAGTAGGTGTTTGGGATGCAGTCTTAACTATAGGTAATACCTGGGATATGCATTGTTTTTCTTTTGTTTTTTGTATCCTAGCGCTGCGGGCTTTTGACAAAGTGGCTTTTCACATTTTGTCATGTAATATGATGAAAGTGTAATCTCTTATTCTTTTATATATTCCAGCTCTAGTTCTGAGCTGCTTCCATACCAGGACCAATGCCTCTTTAAATTCACCTGACCCAATCAATTCACCTCAAGCTTCTGCGAGCCAATCGTAAATCATGAAAAAATGGCTGAAAAAGTGACAACAGCGACAGTAAATAAATGTTTGTTGTTTCTTTCCCTTCCTTGTTTCCCACCCTCTTTCTTTCTCTGCTCTTTGTAATGGATGGGCTATTGTTGGTGCTGCCCTCTGGGCAGGGAGAGTTGTTTACTTGGGTGTAAAGTCCCCCATCCACCAAGGGTCTCTGTAGGGGATGTTCCTGTAGCAGCCTCACTCCTAACCTCTCTATAGCTCCAAAAGTTAATAGCATGGAGGAGATGTGATTTATTTCAGCCTTGGAACCACCACCAACAGACTGACTTCTTTGTGCTCATGGCCTGTTCAACCATACCCGTTCATCAATAAAAATCACATTTAGAATTCACTCCAAACTCAGCAGATGTGATTTAATTTCTGTAGAGTTTTTCTAAATAAATAGTCAGCCACATTTCAGAAGTTACTCTAGGCATTAAGACTAAGATTATTTTACGATTACAGGTAAAGAACTTTTGCAAGAGATGAGGCAACACTGGCGAAAATATTCATGTCAGAAAACTAATTTCTGTCGTTTCAGGCTTTAGATCTCAGAAATTCATGCATGAAAAGAAACTGAACATTGACTACGTTTGTATGCACAAAACATTTTATAGAAATCTATATTTATGTCCTTATTCCAAAAAATATATATTGCTATCAAGCTGTTTACATGACTAATAAAGAAGAATATTTAACCAACATTCCCGTTAACATGTAGCTCATACTGCATACTCAGTCAACATGCCCTAATGTCCTTTATCACATCAAAATACATAAGTGGAACTGCTGGTGCCATTTTGCTTCTTTGCATCAAAAAGGGATTTTCAAAGTTTTACACCAGTGGCAGACCTGCTCAATGTGAGCACAACCCCCCCAATCAGTCCTTCAACCTCCTTCTTTAAAAGATCGATGTTGCAATATTTGTGCATATCCAAAAAACCTGTAAATATACATCTTAAATAATTTTAAAAAGTAGGTGTATTTCCTCCTCCAAGAAACTATTGGCGAGTTGACAACAACACATCAGTGACCATGTGCAGAGCTGACTGTAAACAGGCAAAAGGTTGTCTGTTGCAAACTGTGTTTAAAAATCAATTAAGAGGTATAAATTGATTGCATCGTATCCATCTCCCACATCTGAATTGAAAAATGCTTCACTAGGAAAAAGGCCTAATTCGTTAAGTCCAAGCAGAATATGCTCTTTACATGACCCGTATCATATTCAGAATATTGTCATATTATAATTAATAGTTGAAACTGAGTGTGCATCTAAGTGTAGTCAATGAGAACGATATGTTGCACACTTTTTAGAGGAAGTTGCCTTTTAATAAAAGCCCTCTAAACCACAATACAGGAAGGCATTTCAACTGCCTGTTAACACAAAAGTGATTTTCATGTGGAACTTTTAAATAATGAAGCATTTGCTTCTTTATGCAAGAAATCCCCCTTTAATTGGGAGCCTGAGATACATTTCTGTAAAAATCCCCATAGTACTGTACTCACAACAATCATACAGCATTTGACAGTAACTGGGACATCCACTTACTCT
The DNA here is from genome assembly GCF_026936395.1 of Plectropomus leopardus. Taxonomy (NCBI): domain Eukaryota; kingdom Metazoa; phylum Chordata; class Actinopteri; order Perciformes; family Serranidae; genus Plectropomus; species Plectropomus leopardus. The sequence goes on along the minus strand of NC_142188.1, from coordinate 12,983,587 downwards.
TACAGCCTTCAACATGATGGTACACATATGAACAATGCTACATTTTTCACTGTGTAATCTGTCATGTAAACATAACCCCTGAATAAGATAAACACATTAGCACATCATAAGCAGCTTGCATAAACGCGTTATGTGGTTATCTATTATGACTGTATTGCACTTGTTCCAACAGGTCTTTTAACTGGATATCTTCAGTTGAGATTACAAGGTGTCTGTTAAGGAATGAAAAATGAGGAGTTCATGCTTCTTGGCAGTAATAGTTTTCATATTAGGTTTTTTTGTGAAAGAAAGATTTCAGCACTGACACTAATCCCTGTTGTGTCAGCCTGTGGTTGCCAAATGATAGTATATCATCTCCCTGTATGTGTGTGTGTGTGTGTGTGTGTGTGTGTGTGTGTGTGTGTGTGAGTGTGAGTGCATTCTTTTCATTTTGGAGTATGCCAGCACATTTTGTCACTGTAACATAAGCTTTGCCATAGAGAACCATGGCAGGGCTGCAAGATTCAATTTAACCACAACTGTTTACAGCTGTCAATGTAGGGACCAACACCACAATAAATGCATTAAATTGCATCTGGCCTCGTGTCACGGAAAATAAGGTGAGTGGACGGGCTGTGTAGGTGATGCTGGCTCTCACTATTATTATATGGCTGTGTCTTAAGGGTTGTCTGGGCTGCTGTCCATTGGATTTAATCAGCCTCTATTACCTGCTACCCTTTTCACAGTTAAAATAATCACCCACAATTACTGACATAAAGGGGAGAGCTGACATGAGAGTCAGAGGCAGAGAAATCACACACAAAGTAATTTCTCTCCACCTTGGTTGCTTACGTGGCTTTTGATGTTTTGGGGTGTGTAATAAAAGGATTGAGGGGTGTCTGGTATGACCCCCCACCCCCCACCCACAGTGTGAACAGTAGATATGGAAATTCCCTTTATAACACACACACAAAGTAAATGTACAAGATACAAACTGAAAATTCACAACATAAAGCACACACTTGCATAATAAAACCAGATATTTATAGTTTTTACTGTACATGAAGATGCACAAATTCAATATGCATGCTCACACACATGCATGCAGTGCACACACACATGCACATGGACACCCACTGCCACCTCCACCATTAACTAAAGAGGTCCGTACAGTTTATCGTGTGTTACAGATGAAAGAATAAGTGAAAATAATTCAATAATTGGCCACCTCTAAAATTAAGAAAATAGAACCACGAGAAAGGGGGCATTGTGATCTACTTTAATCCTCAGCACGCTGTTGAAAAATAAGAGACACCATTAAATGTACCTTTGAAATAAATGGGCCCAATTACTGAGATGGCTGGGACTCTCTGATGAAGCTTTTGTAAAGGCAGACAAACATGGTGGAGGGATTCTCAAAAAGGGGGTGACAAGCTGGCAGGCAGATATGGGTGAAATCATTCAAAAATTGTCTCTTATGTGAAAGTTGAATTCACATAAATGTTGCAGAGCTGTGATGCATGGTTCAGAGAAAACACTGCAACTGAAATTACCTATTTGGAGAGATAAAGAGTGAATGATAGCAGCCATAGCTACATAAGAGCAATGAGTAAAAAAATGACCCACACAATTTAAAAAAGCAAAAAAACATGCTAAATGTAGACAATATGAACATTAGTAGCAATCATTACCAGGAGGGATGCTCAGTTACATTAGCTGTTATGTGTTCAGGAAATAAGTCATGTTGAATGGGTTTAGGAGAGTTGTTTTGATAATAGCGTTTTGTCGAATCTCTCCTTTTTAATTATCAGGTCAGAGGGTAGCAGCTCAAACTCCCTCTCTTTCATCCCTCTTCACAACAGTGAGTGCTGCCGACCCTTCCCACAGCGATACAGCACACTCTGTACCGCCGCTGTGAAACACAGCCTCAATTACATTAGTTAAAGCTCTTTTCCGAGAGCAATTTGAACAAAGAAATATGGTGATGAAGCATGAAGGGCATATAAATCAGGTGTTACGTGATGTGATTGTCTGCTTCTCAACCGACAACTTGCATTTTTTTTTTATAATTAAAAATAGGTGTTTATCTGAAGGGTGGTCAAAGTAAATGAGATTCAACATGTTGTCATGAATGCTGATGACCTTGTTCTTTCTTTGCTAAAGTTCATTCCTTGTGTTCAATCGATCCAGGAGAGGACCAGACCTTAGACAGGGAGAGCATAGATGGCTTTGGACAGAACAGCTTGTCAGAGGGTAAAGGTTAAGGCCACGAGTGTCTGTCGTGGCCCAGACATGGGTCAGAAGGTCTCAGTCAGGGTCAGGAACCCAGGTGACCCCAAGTCTGGGCTCACAGTTGCGTGTTGCATTCATGTTTTTGTGTACTGTGCACTGCTGCCTCTGAGGCTTCCTGAGGAGAAAGTGAGTGAGACTCTGAGACCCGTATGTTGTGTTTGGTGTCCTGGTGACCCTGGACCCTTGATGTTCGTGTGCTCTGTATCTAGGCTTGGTGTTGATAGTACTTTTTACACAGCTCTACCACTCCAAAATCTCATAGCAGTCTGTTTGGATTTCTGTTATTGGAGTTTAACAATAGTTTATTCATTAAGACTTCAAACAGGAAGTTAGACCTCTTTATCACAAGTCTTGTCACCATGTAGGATAATACTGCATATTTCTTCTTCACCTTCAATATGTCTCAGGCTCCAAGGAAGTGTGTGGGACTTTGAGGCCAATTTGACATAGTGGCCAAACTGTGTAAATACAACGTCCAGGTCTATCACTTAATGCCAAAAAGACTTTTTTCCTATAGATTTACATTAGAAAAGAGGTGTAAATCAGTGAATATGTTTTTTAAGTGTCACAAACACACAAAATTGCTTGTCTGACTATGGGGTTTTGATATTGGTTTTGCTTTTGATAAGTGATATATAAATAAACTGTATCATTATTCATATTATTTTTATTTCATATTTCATATTATTAAGTTAGCAGAGGGCTAATTCTGGAGGCAGCTGCTTGGCCAGCAAAGTAAAACTTTCTGGTTTCAGGCACCGCTGAGCAGCTTTCATCGGAATGAATGTGGCTCCGGCTCCAACACTGTATCCAGTTCTTCTCATACAGCCATGATCTGTTTTTCCTAAAGTAGTGTCATAGAAAAAACTTTATAGACACATTTTGTCACAATCTTCAAACCCAAACCTGTTTTGGAGCAAAAAGAAAGATTACAGTAATATTTCTTTATATATATCAGGTTTCAATAAGAAAAGTAAAACAACATTTAAAAGAAAATAACAGACACTGTAAGAGTTACTGTCATTATCATTACATAACAATGTGGAAGAAATTCTAATTTTAATGTAATTTTTCATAAAATTATTAGCTTTAGCTTTAGAAATCACTTAAAGAGTATCTAGCAGGTTAACAAGTGAGATGTAAGCTGAACACATCATCTGCAAAGCAGCCATTTCAGTCTCAGCTGGTGCGTTAAACATAACAGAGTGTAATGTGTACTGCCACCCTACTGTACTATTCATTCCTTCATTACTATTTTATATATGCGTATGATTAACACTCATTGCGTGGCTCAGCTCCCAATCTCTCTGTCGGAGGCCCTCCACTAAAGACAGCTCAAGCTTGAGAGATTTTTTTTCAGTCATTTAAATTTTTGCACTTCCATTTACCCGCCTTTTAATTTAGCGTATAATGATGCCATTAGAACAAAATCCATCTGGAAGTTCTGTTGGGAGCGGTTAATGTTCCATGGCTTTTTGCAGCTAATGCCATTGCGCCTGCATTGGCAACAGATGCTCTGAAAGCAACAGATACATTCTCTCCCAACATCATTACAATCATGCCCATGTCCAGGATAAATGTTGCTGCTTGTTCAGGACTATCATACCTGCAATGGGACTGTAAAACACAAAGGATATACAGCAGACTGTATCACTGCCAATGAATTCCAATTTCTCAAGCCATTTATTCATGAACCAGGGGTGTAAAAACGTGTCTCTTGCCCCATACAAAGGTGACAGGCAGTAACTCTTTAAAGTGAAGCGAATGAGTCCAACATTAAAACTTGATAGTGTTTAGCTTATACAGTGTTTTGTCACGGCAAAATCTGAACTCTTTTTGCTCCCATCGCAGCCATTTTAGTGACCCCTCTCCCACCCACCAACAAACAGCCTTGGACAGTTCATCTTCTGTGATATGAAAGCTAAGGAAAAAGGCACAAAAAATTGTTTTCAGTTGCAATTTAGGTGATTAAGTACAGTGGATAATTAATTGGAATAACAAACAATTTCCTCCATGGAGGATTACTGATTAGTCGAGCTCCCCAACGCTGCCATGGCCTTTTTATCCTCTCTGCTTCAATTATGTTAATGCTAACTTTCTCTCCCAGAAATTATTGTGATTAATTTTCTCTTGTTTTGAATTACAATTGCACTGGCTGCTAGCACTTTAAAGCATTCATTAATTCCCAATTAGATTGGTGGGCTCATTTGCTCCTGTGCTTCTCGGTTCTGTAGCACTTTGTGTTTAATGTGCTAATTGGGCGAGATTAAAAACAACTAACCTCTTATGAGAGGAGAAAAGTTATTCAACGGTTACATTAGCATAATTTATCCCAGGATGCTTAATTAGACATTGCCACAATAATCATGACAACTGACTAACAACTGTTGTTAGCAGTTAGATACTAAAACTGAAGTAAGTTCAGGGTTCAGTCGTAATGGATGTACCACACACTGGCTTTCTTCAGTTCTGAGCATCTTACAAATGTGTTGTCTGTGCTTATCTCCAATCATCCGACATGTCTAAGACAGTATGGTGTTTTTTTCGATTTCTGCATTTTATGTCTCTTCAGTGCTTTGTTACAACCACTCGAGCAGCATTAACAGCTCACTACTCCATTAACCCAAGACTTGGATTGTCGCTAACTCATTTACCACCATCAGAGGATCGACGCTTCAGGCAAACATGAGTGGGGTTGGATATAAGGAAAAAAGAATGCTTTCATGTCCCGATGTGATCTCTTCAAATGGGACCTGGAACCCGGGAGTGAAATATTGTTTAGCTGCGTGTACCACACAAGCTTTTTCATCACAAGATGAGAGATGCTGGTGTGTGTAAGCTCGGAAACTGGTCTTGAGAGGTTTGGTAAAGAACTGGGGTTGTCCAGATCAAAGGAATATAAACCTTGATCATTGCATCTATCTGAGCTCCGTATAGGTCTCTGTAGTGTGGACTTTTTTCAGATTAAAGAGGCCTTTTACCAATAATTCAGTTCATCTTTTCCTTGAGATTGAATAAATTTATCATCAGAAATTACCCCAAGATTTAGTTAAGGACCTTTTTTTTTTTTTTTTTACAATGCTTGCATATTTCCAACTTTTTCTCTTACAGAGGTCTCAGATTACACTATTTGTTACATAAGGATTTCAGGAGATCATGTCAGACAACAAGTCATCCAAATGAAAAAAGAAAATACATTCTTTGTCACTGCTCTGTAGAGCAACAAAATGAGCGCATTTCGATCTGGATAGGATTTGATCAGTTTTTATTGATACCACAGCCATTTTTGAGTTTTCTAATCGGTCTGATAATTTATCAGGTCCCTTATCGATTCTTGATCAATTGTCTATGGAAAAAAAGGCCTACACAGCTTTTTAGTGTCAGCATAACTGTTTTATTATCTAGGAGGCTGAGCAGAGTGGGGAAAAAAGGCATGCATGTGACTCGTGTGCAAAAGCTCCACTGTGAAACAGTTTTTTGTTGATTTTTTTTTATTTAATAATTTTTTGGGTCAAAAGTAAAAATGTGCTAAGCCTGCCTGTGTGGTGCTAATGCTGTGTAACAGAGAATATTTACTTTCTGTAATGGATGTACTGCATGGCTGGAAAGATGTGGCACTTGAGCGTACAGTCAAACACATGGTATTCCTTGAATTTAAGCACGGTGTGTAGAAATATGTTTCAGCATGTCAGTGTTTCCACCCTTACTTGACACTGTACAGCAGCACTGTTATCTTTCTTTGTGAAATTAAGCCATGCCTTTTTGTTGTAAGTTTTCAGCAATGTAGATGCTTGAGTTTAAAGTTGTTTCGCAAATTTGTGTGAAGTTTGCATGGTTTCCACATGTCAAATATAGGTTTTCTCCAGGTTCTCCTGGGCTTCCTCCCACAGTCCAAAGACAAGTTCGATTAAGTATGTGTCAGCCCTGCAATAGTCTGGCAACCTGTCCAGGGTGGGGCATTAGACAAACAACCAGATAATGGTTAGGGAAAGAGTTTAGGTTATACTTTGTTCAGGGAAGGGAAACTCTGTTGTCGTGGTTAAATAATTAATATTTGGTTAAGGTTTGGGAACTGCCGTGGTCATGGTTAAAACAGACCAGAGTTGACTGCTAGAAACTGTTGCCTGAGAATAAAATAATCAATGTAGCTTGGCTTTTAGACAGTCGCTGTCTTGATTTTTTGGAGCCAGAAGTGATTATATTTGGACAGGAAGGTGGAGCTGTGAAGGAGTGAGGGGTGGATCTGACTGAGAAGTGGAGGACACTTTATGTAAACATCATTTAAATCGCCCACACCCTTAACTTTAAGCCTAAATAGGCTCCCCGGTACAGTTGTCATGAATCTTGAAATTAGACCAAAAGCATTTTTTTTCTACCAGGCTGCAAATTTTGTTATGAATTTTTTTTATTTCTGCTGTAAAGTTGGACATTTTAACGTGGGTGTCTATGCGGATTCACTTGCTTTTGGAGCCAGCCTCAAGTGGCCAGTAGAGGAACTCCAGGTTTTCGGAAACAAACTGCAGTCTACTAGATACATGTCTGATGTTTTTTTATGCTTTTTCCTATTATGGACAAAAGATTGTCTCCATATTTCTGGGAACAATAGTCTTGTCTCAGCAGAGGACTTCCTGCAGTTTCTAATTTAATTAAACTGAAGTTTATAGGTGCTGCATTTGTGTCAGGTGAAGTGACGTTCTCTGATATTTCCACCACTATAACACAAATATCATGAATGCTATATGGGCACAAACAAGTTGCCCATATAACATTACAAGACTCAATAGGAACAGGATGCAGTCACAAGTGTGGATAAGTGATAATAATGACATCTGGTGTGAATAAGACTGAAGAGGGGCAATATCATCTCAGTTTCCATGTTGCTTTAACCTCTTTCATGTCTCAAGTGCTCGGACACTGGCAAAATCTATTAGTACCCTTTTAGAATTACAATGTAGTGAATATCATCCTATCGAGTGTTTTGTTCAGGTAATTCATAGAGCACTTCGAACAATACTGAAGCATCAAGATGAAAACCATTGTGCCTTGTGTACAAATGGACACTTGCTTATTTCATTGGACACTTTTCATCTATATGGAAATGAAATGATGCGCTCTCAAGCCTTGTTTGCTTGTTTGTCTTGTCCAGCACGGACAATGAAAGGAAAATAAGAATTGCCCGTCTGCGGGGAACTTTTGTAGAGGCAGCTCTCATGGCATTATTTCAGGGCAAGAGAAAGGAGGGCTGGATGAAAGAGATGTCCAGTGTCACAGACAGCCTAAATTCTCATTTTGGTGAATAGTACACAGTTTTTTGAGGGTATGATTGAGCTGTTTGTGCTCATACATACTACCTTTAAAAAAATAAAATAATAATTTGGCTGCATAACCCCCATCTGTTGTTAAAATACTGATTTTGTTGGTATAAATTCTCGCCAGTTATAAGGAAGTAAAAAATCATGCATTTTTTGCAAAAAGAACATTTTAAAATGAGATTTGTTTAAATATTAAAATATCACAACATGTAACAAACAACATAGACAAAAGAGTTAAGCAAGTTATGATTCAGATCCTTTAGCATTTGATTTCAGTATCAGGTAAACACGGTCAGAATCAAATTTGTGTATGTGTGTGCACTGTTGTGTATGGGAAGGGTTGTGGAATTGCGCAATTAATAACTTGTAAAGGCAGCAAGAAGGGATTTTTTATATAAGTCAAGACAGAATGGATGGACATTATCAAGATATATTTATTTTCAATTTAGAGGTTAATGACAGACAGGTGTTTCTTTAAAGATTTAAGGACATCGGGGCTTAGCTCAGGCCTCTGTAGGAGGATTTTTTCAATTTTATTTTTTTAATAAGCAAGCTCTATTTTAATCCTTATTTATGCACTCTGGCGTCTTATTTACCCTTAAAGCCTTTTTTTTTTTAACTTCACAGATTAATTATGAATCGTGATGTTAAAAATGTTAGTAGTTGTTCGTAATTAGTACTGAGTAGAAACAGAATACTTTGCAACTGCTGTCATTAAAATATAGAGAATTTTGAGGTAGCCCACTGGGACTTAAGTGTATCTTTTTTATGCTACCTACTACTTATACTTCTCTACATCTCAGAGGGAAATATTGTACGTTTTACTCCACTACATCTATTTCTCTGCTTTAGTTACTTTGAAGACTGAGATTAATAATTGAAATATAAGCACCATTGGTACCATTAATAAAACATTCAGGGCTGAAGCCTTGGATGCCCATGCCTAACAACACCATCAATGACATTGATTGTTTTTTTTTTTTTTTTTGGATGGCCAGTATTACAGAATTGTGGCCATATACCTACTAACTACCATTTTAAATAGCTATATAATCCCCTACATTTAAGTGGCAATAAACCATTTCAAATTAGCTTACTTGAAAATAAGCTAAGAGGAAAACTGTGACTGCCATGGATGTGCCGTATGCTCTTAAGAGCCAGGAAAGCACTTTTTATGGCCTTGGTGGACAAATAGATAGTAGATGAGTCGAACAGATGAGTGGCATCATTGAGGCTTTTGAAGACTGACAGATTAAAGACTTTACATGTATTTTCAAGATGATCATATACAATAACATGAATTTATTATATTTATATGTTTTAAAAGTTATTGTTTAATTAATTTGTAATAGTGGAAGAGAAACATCTTCAGACCTTTCAGTTACATCTACTACATTTCCTACCTCAAACAGGGGACAAAGAGACCGTTGTCTGCCGGTCATACCCAGTGCCATTGGGAAGTTAAGGCGGGGAGAATTAGGAAGGGGCAGGAACAGGGCTCCCAACTACAAGGTAACAAGGGAAAACCAATCCCTCCTGGAATTATCCTGATACTGGAGACACTGGGCTCACCAGACAGTGGATCAATGGCTCTCTCCGGGGAGGAGAAGGAAGGAGAAGGGCTCCACAGGATATTGCACCAAAGAAAGTGTGCCACGCTGTGTCCAAATTACCCCCAAAGTTGTGGGGGATCTTGTTACCTGTTCAGATGTTTTAGTTTGAATGTTCACTTGCCTGCTTTGGCTGAATGCCCGTACCACACCTACCAAGGATCTGGCTTTGGAACTAGTATTACAGATCACAATGGCACTGAATTATCCAACAAGCTTTGTTCGGTTGAGGTTGACCACATAGTGTAAAGCACAAGTCAATCTGATATGAAAAAGGCTTCTCTGGATTTTAGCAATGTTTTTAACAAAAGGAATAATAATGGTGTTAATAGTGGCAGTTTAGCTGTAGTTTGCATGTAGTGTGGCTCAAACAAAATTGAAATTGCTACTTTAACAGATGATTATATTTCAAAAACTAAATCACCAGAATAGTGCCTTTCATACAAGTGCTACAACCCTGAATGTATGTAGACATTAGACAAAGGAGCTGCATGTGGAAACATGAATGTCCAGTTAGTTGATTTAGACATTATGGGGACTTTATTCTGCCAGCTCCATAGTACAAAGTCTGTGTAACGTCCAATCAAGCCCAAGGAGAGCATGTCATTGTCCAGACAATACAGAGTGTGTAAGCATGAGTAATGGCAACATTTCTATCCTGTGATTAGCTCCAAACCTGAAGAATACAAACATCAGATGGTGAAGAAGAAGGGCCATTTACACAAAAATGTCAGTGAATATGTCTAAATGGAGAGACAACAAGTTTCAGGAACTTCTGTTGGTTAGAACAGAAACAGTAGATATATCCCGTGGCGTTCCTTGAAACCCATTCAAAGAACAGCAAGAACCTTAGTTGTATATGACCAAATTGCAAACTGGCTTCTTCTGCAGTGTACTTTCTGCATCATGTCTTTCCTCTACACGCTACCCAGGAGTCACCCTTTGCCTAAACCAACCAGAGTATTTTCAGTAGGTAAAAACTCATCTGACACGACCATCTCATGTTGTGTGCTACATGTGTGAGAGGGCAACTTTGGGAAATGTCTGAACCTGATTCTGCAGACAGTTTGAAGTTCATATGAGAAAACTACTATAGAGTCACGTGGTTGTGTAGGTCAATCATATATTTGGAAATAAGTAGATATAGAAATGGGTACATTGTGATTAAATGATTAACCAGCTTAACAGCCAATCAAGCATGTCAAAATTAGATAAAACATTTTTGTTTGCACAAATAAAGCTCCCCCATAGTGCTGCAAACTTGTCTTTTTATCTGGATATTGCTGATGCCTTTTACATTGTGAAAGGCACCAAATTGCTAGTGTTCATTAACAGAGGCACAAAAACCTTCTCTTTGCTTGTGTTAAGGCCTTCATTATGACTGCTGAAAAATCACAGCCCACGCCAAAAAAAAAAAAAAAAAAAATCAGATTGTCATTTATCAAAAAAGTTGAACCTCAGTCAACTTTTGCCTCAGTGAAATCCAACGTCATGGCAACAGTGTATTTGCCAATCAAGTTTGTGCAAGCACATATTCATGGTAGATTGTAACTTTAGAAAGCAATAGTCCTGTTGTTTACCTCACATTTTACACTGTAATTTTTTGTTGTTTTTAAACAGTGTGAACAGCACAATCAACCTTCTTTCTTTTTTGTTCTCTGCCGTTTTCCGTCTGAAGCCCATCTAAGGGCTGCAGTCCATCACTGATCACTCTTAAAAAAAAATCATATTTTCATATAGGAATACACTGTAGCTGATGAAAAAAATTACGATTTTCTTCGTAACCCTAACCCCATAGTTTTCTCAAACAGTTTCTCCACCACTTTCCAGAGATCTGTTAACCTTCCAGTCTGACCAGCTTCAATGAGACCAGCGCTCCCTTGTTTTCCTTTATCCACCAGCACACATTGCTCTTCCTCTTGCCTGTTGTCTGCCTTCATGAAAGCATTAGGTATCCTCTTTGAGCCAACACGCATTGGAAATGAAAGAGCAGAACACTCTTGGTCCTCGCCCTCCCCGTCCCCTACCACCATCCCACCCATACAATGCACCCCTGTCTAGTGCCATGTTTCAAGCGAATGTCATCATCCAACATCTATGAATGAGTGGAGCAAGCCACGTCACATATTGATCCACTCCCTTTGTGAGGCCTTCCAAGCTTGTGATAATTAGCATCGTCCATTAGCGACTTTGCTGAGCTAACGTGCCCATTAAGAGTCAAAGCTTCTGTTCTTTTCTGCGAACATTCATTTGGCCCAGATTTTCTTCTTTAAAGAGCATAATAAGGGAATGGTAAAAATGTGTTGTGGACGGATGAAAAGTGGAAAATATAAAGTGGGTGTTTAAATGCATTAAAAGGCATCTAGATTTAATTAACACCCTAGATAGCTGGCAGCTTTGTTCATGTGCTGTAAATGATCATCTTAGTAAAGAGCAGAGCTATAATTTTGAGTATGTTTTTAAAAGGTGCTTTGCAGAGACATTGCAGGGGGCTCTTTCTTTTCACAGCCCAAATGCATAACTTCTCATCGCCTACTTTGATGCCAAAAGTAACCTGTTAGAGTCTAATTCAGTACAGCATGTCCTTACTGATGTTCTCCTTTTTTGTAATGCAGAATATGTGTGGTCGTCAGGGATTTGTTAGTGAAAAGTAAAGTTGGGTCAATTTACGGTTTTACAAGTCTGGTCAGGTTTATGAGCTTAAACCAGTTTGATTTTATGCAAACCAGCTGAACGTGCATTTGTTATTATAACATGTTCTGGCAAATTACAAAGTAGCTTATGTTAGCAACCTGTGCTGACAGTGTTACAGTGCTAAATCCGAATTGTATTGCAGCATTAAACTACATGACAATGTGATTAGCATAATATTATGTTTATACAGGTAATAACGAGAGGAAACAGGGCAGAGTTTGTCTCTCAGTAAAACAAAAACTGCACCAATATGCTAACATTTTGGATTTGCTCCGTCAAGTGGTGGTAAAATTTGGTATACAGGTCCACCATTTGGCTTAATATCAAATCAGTTTGAAACTTTTTACACCAGTCCAAACCTAGCAAAAAGGACATAATTTTCTGTCTCAAGTCGAGAATTTCATAAAAGCACACAACAAAAAAAAAAAAACAGAGATAGCAAAGTTTGCTGATGACACTGTACTATTTTGGCAAGAATAAAGTGCTCGGAGATCCAGGTATGCAGAACATGAAAGCCTCAAACAGGATATGTTGACACTTTATGGGATTGTTCCTTCGGTGGATCAGACCTGAGTATTGATTGCAACACAAGAGGTTCACATCTACATGTTTACTTTCTCTGTTTACTGTTTGCATTCCTCTGGCAGACAAAGATATTATTTCTCTGTTGAGGACCCTAGAAAAGCAACCACCCTTCGCTCCGTGTTCGACCCCTAGCACTACTGATATAATGAGAGACCATGGAGAAAAAACTATACCGATGCCAGTAGAGGCTCTTGGTGAGGCATCCAAACAGTGGCTTCCACTCTGTGGATGGCGTTTTGGGGATGCATGCGTGTCACGTTGACCTTACTGACCATCGGCTGGCTAAGAGGGGAAATGAGCGCAGGCTATGAGAAGGAGGGAGCACCAAAGTAAAGTGCTCACCCTGAGCCATTATGATTAACCATCAGCAGTTTTTGTGTAATCATCGGCAATGTGCACACAGCAGAGTCCGGTATGGAAAGAGCTACAGAGAAAAATCAATCACATTATATTACTGTGGACATGCTTTATTGACCTCTGTTGGTGTTCACACATTTCATACTTGATTTGTATCTACTGGCGGGCGTTTAGAACAATGTGGGCAATTTGGGCAATGAGGAAAAACAGGGCAGCATTTTCAAGCCCGAAGCCTGTGCTTATGGATTGAGTGCTACTCTATGAAAAAGAGCAACCTATTTAGATGCACTTCCTGCATACATTTTATGAAATACCCAGAAGCGTTGGATGGAGCTGTGCCCTTATTCAGTCCCATCAGAAAACATTCGCAGTTTGGACCGACTTGCAGTATACATATATATATATATATATATATATATATATATATGGCTGCATAGGAGCCAGCCTGGCAGTGCAATGTGTAAAACCTCCCGTAGCTCAGGCAGACAACAGTAAATAAGAGTTGGATGTCTCATTATCTGAACACCAAGCCGTGACAGCAGCATTCATCCAAAATGCATTGTATCTAAAGGTTAAGAGTAGTTATGAGAAAAGTAATGTATTATTAAAATACCTTTCGGAGTGAAGTACCTTCAGATATATTTTCCTTGGTAATGAAAGCAGGATTCGGTGGAAATGTAGTAATTTGGAGGCCCATTTCTTCAAGCCTTTATTCCCCCTCTCCCTCTTCAACGATTTATCTGGGGAGAGTGAAGAGCTCACAGCTAGCGAACAGACAGTAAACATTTTGTTATAGTCAGAACCATCTCTTATTACTGGTTTTTCATTAAAAAAGAAAGCCTTTTCGAAGCATTCAAAGCATTTCGGCGGATGAAGATGCTTCACAATTTTCTCCCTCTCACCCTCTTTCTCTCCTCACTATACCTGAATCCTTTCTCTTTTTGATGCTGTTAAGGGAGTAATTGAGTGCAGAAAATGGCTTGGCTTATTTGGACTGAGCCTGATCCAGAAATGATTAAAGCTAAAGGGGTTTGAGGTATTCAAAGAGAGAGAACGACAGAAAGAATATGGTTAATGCTTTTTTTCTTTTTCCATTTTGTGAGAGAAGGAGACGGGAGGGGTGGTCAGGCAGAGCAGCCAGACAGGTTGGTGTTTGAGGGGAGGGAGGAGGGACGGGGGGGGTGTGGGCGCACAGAATAGCCCCTACTCATACCCCTATTAAAAGCATCAGGATTGTCAGAGACGGTAAAAAGACAGGAAATCACTGTAAGAAATGAAGCTTCTTTTACCAATTACTGAATACCGAGTGCACACCTTGGAGCTCTTTGTCCTCCGTAGCACCAGTTCTCTGTCTCTCTACCCTTTTCTCTCTCTTTTTCTCTCTGTTTCCTTTCTTCCTGCCTCTCTCTCTCTCTCACTCGCCGGCTTAAAGCCTTTGAGTCAGATGCATTAGCACCAAGGCCCGGAGAAGAGGCAGCGTTTTCAAAGCCCAGTTGGACTCACTTCTAGCCTGTCGTTGTGGCTCCTTTTCAGGCTTTTATTCGCAGACAGTAGGGGCAGGTCTGAAAGAGACGCCCTCAACCTCTCCACTCAAACATTTATCTCTCCCTTTTTTCCCTTGCTACAGCAGAGATGATTAGCGAAGGGAGCCATTTACTGATCCGCGGCGCCTTTCCGCACAGCGTGTTAAAAAATAAAAAGGGAGCATATTCAGCTTGTCTGATTAACACACACCTACACGGTTGTGCACATTCAAACGTGCACTCTCAAACAAACATGGAGCATACATGGGTACAGTCTATCTGTAGTTATGGGTGACGGCAGTGTTGGTGTTTTTTAAATAAGGTCTCTTTTATGTTATCAATAATTGATATGAGTGTGAGCCTTTTAGCGGAGGATCTGTCAGGTCATTGAGTTTGGATAGATGGGCTCTGTCGTGCTCTGTCGTGCCCCCTCACCCCGCCATGACTCTTGGGACCTATAAACACCTCGCAGACTGGCTCTCCATCCCACCTATTGACCCAGCCAGTTAATTACTTCCCAGTTAAAACAATACCAGATAGCTAATGTAGTCAGTAGTGAGCATTTAACGCCTGTGGTTGTGTATAGCCTGTTCACGTGTGTAAAAGCACCGGAATATGAGTCCAGGGGAGCCATCTTAATGTGGTTTCACATTATGGGTTTTGTGAGGATTGTTGCTGTGGATGCGGTTATGGTGATAGCCACTGGTAATGGTGTCGTTAAAGAAGATATAGCTGCCAAATTAGAGGTTCACAGAGCATATTTGCAGGGGCAATAGCTGCCTTCAAGATCCATAACATTGTTAGTGAGTTTTCATAGACCATGCTGACGGATGCTGTCGGCTTGTTCGGGGTTTGCTCTTATCAAGACACATGAGGATATTATTATGTAAGATTACTCATTTTGGAGAGATTTAACTCTCGCTCCCGACACCCCAGCCCTGACCCGTGGTCTACACCAATCCCTTTACATCGTCCTCAGCTCATCTGTCATCCCCACCAGCAGACAGCAGGGGACACTTTTCAAATCACCCAGTGTTTTGCCAAGAGCGCTGTTGTGATGCTAATAAGATTTTCATTTATTTGGAAACATATTACTTTGTCTTAGCTCCCTGCATCGAGTACAGGTATTTTTAATGGCTTGAGATTTTTAGCTTAATGTCAACCATCAGGAAGTTGCCAGAGTTGACAGCGAGTGTGTGTGTGTGTGTGTGTGTGTGTGTGTGTGGTGTGTGAGGCATCGCTGCTCTCTAGCAGCCATTTGCAGCCATTTGCAAGGTTAATGTTGTAGAAAACAACATCCATCTCTCCAGCCCCCCCCCCCCCAAAAAAAACAGTTTCATTAGTCCTGGACGCTCTGACCCCTCTTCTTATAGTGTTGTCAAATGTGACATGCTTCATATTATTGGCGAGTGATGCAATCAATAAAATTTCAAAGTCCCTGCTGCTGCCAAGTTGCCCAGCCTGGTGCTCACAGTGTGCATATTTTAAAACACAGGGTCAAATTGGCATTGCGTACGCTGCCTGGCCGTCTCCCATTCATCCCCAGTTGGCTAATAAATAAGACAGGCTGAAGGTAGGTTGACTATCAATAATAATAACAGAGTGAGTTTAGTTTGGGACCCCATGATGAATGAAGCCTGTGTGCTTTTGTGCAGCTTTGTTTGGTGCTGACACATTGGGGTTCTGAGCGAGTGAGTCTAAGACAAACATTTTGATTCAGGGGATTACATTAGTTAAACAAATATCCAACTGAATCTCTATTAGTCCATCTATAATGTTCAGTGTTCATATTTAAACATTGTTGAAATTAAATGATGCATAGCCGCAGAATATCAGCCTTGGTAGATTTTTTTTTTAAATTCTCTTTATAACCAGAAGATGTTATCCTAATAATGAGGTAATAACACCATGAAAAAAAATTAAAAATTTGGCTAATTTTATTGTAATGAGAAACTTTTTTTTCATCCTAACAAGATACAGTGGTACATTGTTTTGAAGAATGCTTTCAAATATTTAATTACATAATGAGAAAATGATCCAGTGAAGTCCAAAGACACTGTAGCCTCCTGCACTGGCAAAACTTAACAATCGGGCATTTTGACAAATGATGAGGTTTTGTTTCATGCCAGAGATGAGAGAGAGTGTCTTTGATGTGCATACACTAAAAAAAAACATTTCAAATGTATTAGGCATGTACAGTTAGTGTCAGTGATATGCATGATCAGAAAACCCACTTGATTTAACAATACAAATTATATGGAAAATATGGAAAGGAGCAACTGTTCATTAGAACTAAAATGACATGCTGAATATTCATCATTTTATCTAATGTAATCATAGTTTATTCTCTGATTAGGAAACCTATAAATAGAAATACAAAAAACCCATCAGTGGTAGAAGAAATACAGATTAGAGAACACACACAAAAAGGCTTTGACTAGATGATTTTCTCATGCAACATAACAGCTCCTCTAATATGGCTAGACAGTATATTGATATTACATCAATATCATCAAACTAAATATCATCTTAGATTTTAGATTTCATAATATCGCAAGTGTTGTATTTTCTTGGTTTTAAGGGCTGTATTACAGGGCTGCAACTAATGATTATTTTCATTGTCAATTAATCTGTTGTTTATTTTTAAAATTAATCGATTTGTAGTTTGGTCTGTATACCAAAAATAAATAAATAAAAGGAAAATGGGGAAAAATATTAATCAGTCTTTCCCAAAGCTCAAGATGACATCCTCCAAAGTGTTGTTTTGTTGCCAACCCACAGATAATCAGTTCACTTTAGTTCAGTACTTTAGATGCTTCAATTCTGACTTTTTAAAGTACTTAACAAATTACTCAAAATTATCCAAATTATCAGATTAGTTGCATATCAATTTATTAGTTGACTATAAATTGATTAATCAATTATACATAAAGACTCACTTACTCTTCATCAGAAATCTCAGGGTGTAAATATTTTGTGAAAGCACCAATAGTCCACCCTACAATGTTGTGGAAATATTAATATTGAGGTATTTGTTCAGAAACATTGTGATGTTTTATTTTTTTCACATCACCCAGCCTTAACCAATCCATAAAATGTATTATGTCATTATACTGTAGTGGTAATCTGCCATCTTCAGGTAGTGACTTTAAAAAAAGAGTAAGTATTCTCAAATAAGTGCATAAATGTACTGTAACTGGTGCGTTATAACAGTAATAACAGGAGTCTGTCAAAAAATGTAACTGTGAGCTGATGGGCTTCAGGACGCTGCTGGCTGGGTCGCTGCCATTTCCAGCTTTAGATGCTGTCAAAATATTGATGCTGCTGTTTTGTGTGCGCGCGTGTGTGTCAAATGTAATTTTTAAAATGGACAAAACAATGTAGTGAAGGTCTCGTGTTCAAACAAAGTTAGAGACTGACACATTTATGAAATGACCTGTGGGTAATCGGTAAGTAAAATATGCTTAAGCCTGAGCCAACAGAAATGGACAAAAAAGCACTGATAAATTGCAGTGCTCATTGTGAATTCCATACTCAATTGTAGCATTTTCCAGGGTAAATGGAATTGTACATTAAAGTCTGAATATGCCTGACTTTGGGGGAGTGATGCATTTTATTTTCCCTCTTTCTCCCACAGATGTGGCCTGTAGAAGCCACAGTATTGCGGTGCTTTCAGGGAAAAGGCCATCTTTAGGACCTCTTGATCAATCTGTGACCTTTAAGTACATAGCCATCTCGTAAATAGGAGGGTGCGCTTACAGAGACTTCAAAAGCAAGGGGACCCGATAATTTCAAAATGGAGCGGTGTGGAGTGGCGCTGGTGGGGAGTCCATAAAAGCCTGCCTTGTTCTCTACACACCTCCTCTTTGCTCCACAACAGCCAGTTAGGGTAATAGCTCAAGGGAGAAAGGGGAAGAGAGAGAGGGGGAGGAGGGATGGATGGAGGGAGGGAGAGAAAAACAGGTAATTACTGGTAATCATTGGTCGAGGAAGAGCTGATGATCACTACAGTATAACAGATTGTACTGTTCCCTGTTGAAAACACTGAGGAGACCGGATGTGGCGCTGTCGGCAGGTAACAACTGGGAAATTAGTCTGTAACCTTAAACCCCGCTCGCAATCATCGAGAAACTCTCTTTCCCTCTTTCTCTCCTTTTCTCCCTTTCTCTCTCATTGAGAGGAGTTATATAAATCTCAATGTTCCACTCAATAAGTACTGTATAAGTAGGGACTATGGGTCCTTTATTATAATACAATCTTTTTTATTTAGATTGGACATCAAGTAGAGGCAAGTAGCTGTGGTTCAACAAGGAGGCAGGGTGATACAAACAGAAATATTATTGAGAGACGGAAGCACTTGGAGTTGTACCTCAATCTTGATTTAAGGCTGAAATGTATTCATGTAATACTGTCTAATGCCAGTCAAAAACGTCTGTTTAGTTGAGACAATTCAGTATGTTTTCAATTTAAACTGATGTTAAATTCAAACTGCGTCCACCAGGCAATAAAAGCCCTGCACTGAAATGTAATTTTTTATTTTATTTCTTTATTTTTTTTATCCATACTCTGCCATGAGATTCCCCTGTAATTCCCCCTGCAAATAGCTTCAGTTTTCTGAGCCATGCTATCCAGCAACATTATCAATTTTCTGCTAAAACCATGTACGTTAAACACAGACATACAACATTAATTAAATGAAAGTGCCTCGAACCATTTGGTAGAATGTGCCTCAACCTTTTTCAGAAATTACTGAGCATCGATTGAAACCACTATTACTTTTTTTTTTTTTTTACAACCCAAACAGCAAATTTTAGTCCCTTGTGGTAATAGATTGGGGAATTGTGTTGCAGCTTAGATTAGCCAGGCAGCAGACATATGTGTGAAAAAGTGTGACCTTTGTTTGGTCACGAAAAAATAAATATTTCATGCAAAGGAGTGAAAAATCAAGTCCTCATCATGTTCATTTCCACAAGGTCAGAATGAAGCCAGGGCTTCAAAATGTATTGCCTGAATTGCCTGTCTGGCATTGCATCCCCTAGAAACAATTTTTCCATGGTGGAGGAAGATTTGATTTGCAATGACCAATCACAAATGTTGCGTATAAACCTAACATCATTTTAAGTCAATATTGATGTAAGGTAATGCCAGCGTTTGTTTTGCCAGGGTGTTAGGAGTGGAGTACAGCGAAGTAAAAACAAACTACAATGTAGGGTGATATTGAGAAGACGTTGATTTAGCTGCTATTTTGATAGCACTGTCTATCTTGTTTAAGTGCTGCCATTGTGGATGTTTCTCATTTCAACCAAGAAACCGTTGTTTCGCATTAAGATGCTGGACGAATCAGTCAACTCGTTGGAGTGGGCAGATTCCCAGGTCTGGCCCCAGACAAATGTGCAGCAGTTTCAATATGTTCCAGATCTCTTAAAAACAATTTGTGCAGTTAAAATCATCAATGCATCTGTATTGTATCACTTCTATTTCAATGATTTCTTACATCGCCTCTCACATTCACTGTGATGAGCTACTGGAGGTGTAGACTTTAGCAGAGCCAGTGTCACTGGAAGACTTATTGATTAGGAGCAGTGTCTTCTTGGGCTCTGTGTGACCAGACAGTGGCCTCATCATAGTGGGAGTCTTTAGTGAATCAATTGGGAGCACTTGTGCTGCTTGTACCTGTTTGTAACTGATAAGATAACACTTCAGAGAACTGATAATGATTAGCTGAGGATAAACACAGCCAATCAACAAGAAAAATATGGAAGACAATTAGCCTGAAACATTGATTGTCCATTGTTTTTACATAACAAAATAAACATGCATTATGATATAGTTTCACTCACCTATTGATCAAATTATACTCAAGTGTTTTTAACTGCAGACAAAGAATCACCAACAAGAATCTAAATCTTGGAGCTGAAAATAACATTGTGGCATTTTTTTGGAACTGCGTGACAAGGTCTACTAAGTGGCCACGTTGTTTTGTCACTTAAGACTCATGAGATCATTGTCGTTTCATCCACTTCCTATAATGGTGACACGATGAGCCCACATCCTGATCCGGCCCCAGTTGAAAAGGAAGGCATGAGATCATTCAGTCTTGACCTAGATGCTAAAGAACATACCGGAGATGACCCTGCCCGACATAAAAGTTAGATCCAAAACGGAGGTGTAGAACATTTGAATGAAGACGACCTTTTATCAGTGGAATAAAAAAAGATTTTGGGGCATAAAATATGAATGAAGTCAATGAGGGAGTGATGCTTGAGGGCAGATGCCTCTTGTGTTGACATGTGACAGCGCTAACTGTTGTCATGGGGAAGCCCGTCACTTAAAACAGGTCAGATCAAAATGTGCCGCCGGGAGTTAGGCCTTTCGTCAGTGCTGCCAAACAATGCCACACCGATGGAGGTGTAATTCTCACTCTCAGTTTGTTTTTAAAATTACAGTATCACTATCAAGTTGCCCACACCCATGCAGTATCCTGTTTTTTTTAAGTCCTTCTTAGCCAATGCATAGTTTTTGTTGTGGCCATTCAAAAGGAATTACCAATAACACTGCTAATAATAAAAGGCTTGTAACGGATACATAGGGGGTTTGTCATCTCGCTACAGTTTAATCTGGCCTGCAGGTACTCTGGCAGTGGAGTACAGGTAATGTGAGACTCAAAGATTCGCTGCATTAGTTCTGCTTAGCTAACCGTGAATGCTAATTGCAGGAAGAACAAACTACTACTCTCCCCTCCTTTTCCTCTCTCCTCCTCCTTTGGCCGAGGGTAGAGCCTGCTGAGAAGCACAGAGAGTGTCATACAGCTTTGCTCAAAGCAGGAACAAAGAAGGTTGTTCTGCAAGCTAGATTGAATATGTAGAGGGAAAATGCAGTCCAACATACAGACGTTGGTTCCTGCATAGCCATCTTTTTGTCCACTGTAAAGGTGTGGAGGGTAAGACTTCACTTAACAGTATGAATTGTACACTAACTCTTGACGAAATCAGTGAAAATCGTAATTTTTCCTGCCATTTTCCCACAACGCGCTAATGATTTGCTCTCCCAAAAGAATACATTATTTAAATTATTAGGATCGCAGGTTTAATTAGACCATTAATTAAGACAGAACTATCACCTAATGCTAGTATTGTGCAAAGTTAGGACTAAGTCATTGTTTTGCAAGTCACAAGAAACTCTCAAGTCTTTGCACTTAAGCCCCAGTTTTAATCCCAAGTCAAGAGTGATATGTCCCAAGTCCTAAACTTTAAGTTTCAAGTCCCTAACAAGTAATAATGCACTCTTTGCCTAATGTAATGCAATTTTAACCTCATAATAATAATAATACTAAAGATCAAAAATCACAATTTGAAATTTGTATGTTATGTGTGAAAACGAAGAAGTTGAAAGTTGTTGCATCTCAGTTTAATTTTTGACCACATTTTACACACAGCAATCTGTTTTTTGCGAACCACCATGTAGTTTTTATACACAAATTAAATGATTGGTATAATTTTTTTCAGTCTGATATATCATTAGTTTTTCAGGGATCCCTCCTGCAGCTTGACTGGATTCAATCGGAGCGGTTCAAACAAATTGGATTATCTGGGGAATTAGGTGTTGACTTTCTGGGAATGCATACAGTTAACATTAGTTGATTCAGGAAATTAAGGGAAATTAGTTCATTGGTGGCAAACCTTTTAAATAACTATTTTAAAAAAAAAAATATATATATATATATATATATACATACATATATATATATATATATATATATATATATATATATATATATATATATATATATATATATATATATATATATATATATATATATATATATATATATATATATATGTTTGGGCTTTGGCGAAGGTATCAAGTGTTTTCAAGCCAAAAGGCTCAAGTCCAAGTAAATTCACAAGTAACGGGTGCTAAAGTACAAGTCGAGTTGCAAGTCGTTTTTTGATTTTGTTGAGTATAAAGTTGTCAAATTTGTGACTTGAGTCTGACTCGAGTTCACGTCATGTGACTCAAGTCCACACTTCTGGTATTATGTGACCAAACTGCCTCTAAATCACACATCTCTTTGAAATAACAAAAGTATACAGTCTGACCAAAGAGATCAGAGTGCAAAATTAAACCACAGTCACAAAAGTTCCCAGTCAAGAGCTAAAATCTTAACTGAAAGAGCGTGCTCCATTCAGAGGAGGCCAACCGTGACACACCATTGTGAGAAAACAAGACAATAAAAGAAAGAGGGCTAGGAATTGAAGAGGTAAATCCAGTACTAATACTGATACTGATACTAATCTGTGGGCAAGGTCAAAGACCCGGTTACACACCAGAGGCTATAAGGCTCAAAGGTGCTGGTCAGCCTAAGCCGCCAAAGCTGTGATCACTCTCTGAGGTTCTGACCTGGGCAAATGAGAGGCCACTCTCCTAGTGGCAACCACTATCTCCTATCAGTCTTTTCTCCAGACATCTATAGGCTACCTGCAGGCCCTCGGGCAAAAGCTATCATATAGCCACTGTACCAGGCTCTCCTGTCTTTACCTTGCCGTGGAGATTTATTGTAATTAGAAGATTCCTTTACAAAAGCTTGGGATCAGCGTTTCTTCAAGGATCTCTGCACGGTCCCATGGGGGACACCCTTTGATCCCGACCTTCGAACCCTAAGGGTTAAGCCTTCCCTTTGCAAATGAGTTTGACATGATGGACCACTTCCTAATTGGCCAATTGCTCAGTGCCATTTCTGGGTCCTGCTGGTTTAACAAGTGTATGTTTTCCTTCCAACTCTCCAATTTCTCACCACGTCACTGCTGATGGCTTTGAAGTGAGTCTTTTTCTCACACAAAATGGATTCATACTGGAAGTGTAATGATGCACAGAAGTCATGGTTCGGTTCATACCCTAGTTTAGGAGTCATGGTTGGGGTGAGTTCAGCACAGAAGTGAAAAAAGAAATACATATGGATTTGTTTCTTTTCATTTCTTTTGTACAGACATCAGTGCAAGTGTCAAAGACAGTCAAAATCCACTAGCTTGGAAGAGAGGTAGTGTTTTGTTCACTGGCAACTGGTAAACTATTTTCATTATTAAAATAAGGAAGATTTCAAACACTTGTGTATTACACTGTACAAACATTGAACTAACACTTTCGCTAAAGGCAACAGGTCACAAAAGCTATAAAACTTAGAAACATTTCTTTTACTATGAAATTAAACATACAAAATTAATATATTAATAAAAAAAAAACGTGTGTATTACAGTCTTAACACATGACAAATACAAAACACAAAAATTAGAAATATTTCCCTGCATCAAAACTATTCATACTGGCAACTACACAAATTTGCGACATTTCATTTGGCTTTGATTTTAGGACTGTTCAGCATGTGATTGGTTGGTGCATGATGTGGCATAATTTTAGCTTCCTGTTTGAAAGTGCTCATGACAAAAACAACACTTCGAAAAAATATATAGCCATGCAAATTAACTGCGCAAAAAAACGCCCCCATAGAAGAGAAAAGTTGATTGATTTATCTGCGTGATGCTGTTGAATGTGTGTTAGCATGTTTGAGATGCTTCTTTTCGTACCAGCAATAGAGAATTGAATACATACAACTTACTGTTGCTGTTCTATTTACCGGGAAACCGGTAACAGTTCAGTTCAGTTGAGACCAGTGTTGTTTGTGTATTCAACTGGGATTCCCACATGTTTTCTCTTTGTCTTATTCACTCTACCTCCCACTGTGTGTTAGCCTGATAATGCTGAAGGCTATAGTAGCTCTTAAACTATCAGAGGCATTGAAGGAGAGGACTGGCGGTGTCGAGTCCTTCCCTGCAGCATGTGGTTTGTAAGTTTCTGCCCCTCCCCTGCACCTCCATCTTTTTCCCCAATCAGATTAGTTTGTCTAATAGTGAGAGGAAAGGTTGTTGCCAGTAGGCCCTGCAGGCTTGGAAGAACAGGTGGCCAAGTGCTGAAATGGTTTCTCTGCATTGATCTGCAAATGCAATGTGGCGGTCTGCATCCGCCTTAGATTCCGAGCTCACAAACATCTGAAAGTTAGTGCAGCTATATACGATCGGAGTACTTTGGAGCCAATCTGTTTTTTTTCCCCCAACTATACTTAATTTTTTTTATTTAATTCATTATTTCACTTGGTGAAATGGTACTTGGTAACTGTCATTCTGCAACAGGATTAGTAATTCTTCCTGTTCCTTTCATCTTGAGTACAGTTAGGTTCAGCTGTTACCCTTACTGTGAGACATCTCTCGATTCTACCTGCAGACCGTTACTCAGATGGATTACCCTGTAACCTTTCCCGATGACCTCTGCAGGGTTTGTTCACCTGCAGGACCATGGGAATCTCCTCTGCCAGCATACCTCCTCCCCAGTGCACTGAGAACGTGCCTCACCAGCCGCCTAGCACCAAGACGGATTGTTTAGGGGTGCAGAATTAGTCAGGTCAGGGAATCCTTGGCCTCGGGCATGGCTAATTACTTTCTAATGTGACAACGACTCTTTTGAAGAGCTGTTTTCTCACTGACCAAATCCCCTTAAAAGCATCTTGGGGGTGCAAAGGGGGCCAAGAGGGAGTGCGCTGTGGCAGGCCACACCAGGGCCAGAGGGGGGGCTCACATTACACTCTGCCTGCCGTGATGCATTGTTGGTGGGACGCCTAGGCTCCACTACTCCCCCTCCTGCCACCTCCATCCTCCTCCTCCTCTTAGCACTGTCCCTCCAAGAGAGGCTGCCGCAGAGCCTCACGGAGACTCTGACACCAGTCCAGAGGATGCACTCTGCACATGAAACCCTACACTCAACTAATGGTTACAAATGTGTTTTCAAAGAAATCCCAGGTCTCCCGTATAAACCATAGACTCACACTGCTGGATGGGCGTATGTGTACACACACAGTCATTGTGCACACATGAAGGCACATTGGCATACACAATTGGGGACAATCCGTGATGCTGAACTGGGAGATTTAAAAGGACAGCATGAATGTTGAGATATGAAGTTCTTGTTTTAGTTTGCTCCTGTGGGAGACAAGAGAGAAAAACCTTTATATCGTTACTGATTTCAGGTTGATTTTTTTATTTTTTACATATTTCTATATTAATTATACATCCAGTATATCAATTTTTCACATATACACATCTTACATTTATCAAGCTGACATCCCATATCCCTCTGAACCCTCCCCTCCCCAGACATAGATCCTCCAAAATGAAAATGGTACACCTAACACAGCACAGTCGTAGTTATCAAGCATGGTAGGATATCATAAAAGAAAAAAAGACAAACAATAAAATAAAATAAGCAATCCAAGCCTCCCCAAAGCAATCAGCCATAATTTATTGGTCTAGGAAATGCCTTCCAGAAAATATTTGATATTCTAGATCTCACAAAATTAAGGAATGGTGTCCATCTATTATAAAATATGTCAGTTTTACCCCTTGACCAGTATGTTAGATATTTCATGGGTAGATGTTTAAATATGACCTTATGCCAGTCTAGGAGTGTTGGTGGCTTCTCTGAAATATGTTTCGACCACAAACATTAACATGTTACTGCAGTGATAACCAAATACGTCTTTAGAAATCGCAGGTGTACTTGTGGCTTTGACTGACGCATCACATGGATTTCAGCGACCTCTTGCTTTCTTTCTCTCATTCCCTCAAAGAGAATGTATTCCCTTCCAGGGGAGTGATCCCTAATTAGCTGTCAGGTGATAGTGTGCTGCTTTCATTGTGCTCCCTGCTGCCGCGCTGCAGGCTATGTGGTCAGCAGTCAGTCTTAGACTGAAGTGACAGATCATCTCTCTATACAGCAGACCCCTGCAGCTGAAAGAGACCACTTGGTCTTACAAAGAGATCCCAACTCCCTATATTAAGAAGAACTCGATATCAAATCTCATAACAAACAGATCACTGACCCAGCACAGACAGCAGGATCACTTGAGAATCTGTCTGTGCTCTCGCTAATAAAAACAAAAGCCAGTGATATGTTTGTCTCCCACCAATAGATGACTGATGACTGGATTTGGCTCTGAATTATTTAGTGGCCCTTTGTGTTTGTCAGTTTGTTCAGTGTAGGTGATTTTAATGGAGAAAAGATACTTCTTATATCATGTTCCAACATTCAGTGAAACTGACAAAAGCTTTTGGAAAATCACAATCACATTTTGCCATATAAGTGCGAAAAATAACTATCCTTTCCTGTATTTCCCAATAAAAGCCATATCTTCTAACTTCACAGGAGATGGCAGACAGGTAATTCCTGATATAAAAGATATGATTTCTTCCTGTCTGTCTGTTGGTTTCACTGCAGGTCTCCTCCAGACAGTTCCAGTATCCACCCAGGCTGCAGAGGGACCTTGTTTGAAGGTCATGTCAGCACCGGGGCGTAAACGTTAGACCTTTTTGTGGTCAGGGTAAATGTACAAGGCCGCCCTGTGGGAGCACTCCTTCCCTCTCTTTAATCGGCGCATAACAGGCTCTTGTAGAGCCAAACTGTCTGCGACACATCAGCACTTAGAAATAAAAACCCCTCAGTCAACCCTGCGATAGCTGCGGTTGGAGTACGGCAGCTGGATCATTTCAGAGGGACATGTCTGCTGGTAGAAGGGAAACAGGAAGAGAAAATCCATTTTAAGAAAGATTTCTGTTTATTTCTGTATTTTGAAATCTTCCAATATTAACTTTTAAACATTTATTTATTTTTAAAAAATTGCTGATCTCTCTCCCTATTGAAAATGATGGAACTGCTCCATTGACTTTGTTGACACAGTAGCAGCGCAGGTGTATTTTAAGGCACTGTTTTGTCTGTCAACATTACAATACACAAAACCGTACTCAGTGTTTCCAGCTTTAAATAACATTAGATTAGATAACAGTTTAAGATCTCTAGTTTAAGCTTATGTCTTTAAAATTAACCATGTTAGATTATACGAATAAATATAAATCAAGATGAATGATTTTTTAAAATAAATTTGAATATATATTTGTTGCTCTGTCATGTGGAATACATCTCCCAAAATGTTTGGCCATTTTTTTTCTTAACACTCCAACATTCAGCTCCCCTAACATCCCTGTGCACTTTGTGAATAAAAAGTCTACAAAGTTAATAAGACAAAACACAGAATATACAGCCATCTCTCTGTCAGCGAAGCAAATAATTTGAAGGAGCCGAGAAAGCAAACTTAACAGTTCTAATGCTCCAGCCGAGAAACTTAATTTACCAATTTGCAGGAAGACAAGATGGCAGGAAACAAGCCAATTTGCCACGTGTGCAGCGCACAACAAACCCCAGCCGTGCTGCCCGGCCTCATGAGAGGTAATTATCCCTAAAAAAGAATGCCATGCTGTATTAAGATGTTGCCGCATCAAAACGAGGGAGACAGCCTCATTACAAGTAATTATGAGGGAATTAGAAACATCATTTAACTAAACGAGCAAATAATGTCCAGGATATTGAAGAAGCTGCCTGCACTTCTGCCGACCGCTGCAAGTCCCATTACAAAAATTGTAGGTCTTTAATAGAATAATGACATGCTTTATCTTCCCTGGCTCTCTCTGAGAGGGTCTTGGAGCAGAAGGAGGGGGGCGAGGGAGGGAGGAGAGGGGAGGATGTGAAAACAACTGTTGCAGGGCTCTCTGTCCTCAGTGTGGTCTCACTTTTGAGTGTGTAGCATAAGGCCTTCAAGATAATCCCCCTATTATCCTTACAAATACAAAATGGAGAGCAGAGAATTGTATCTCACATCCATTATTGTGTCAAAGGTAATGCTAATGGACTTATCTCTGGAGTAATAGCCGAGTTCTCTGCACGTACTGTAGCCTGTAATAGTTTGATGCATATTGGACAGCGAATGGCACTTCAAAACAGGCAGTTCAAGAAATGGTTGGTAATTTAACAATGAAGCATAATGCGTTGTGCCATTAAAGCCCTAATGCAGATTTTTGGTTAAATATTGTTTTTAGGGAGTTCAAATAACAGAGCTGTTTGTGTTTGACCTTGAGTTAGAAACATCTCAAAATATGTCACAGTATCGCACATTGAAGCAAATTGATTTTGAGACTGAAAGTTAAAACCTATTTTTGTTAAAAGCTTGGAAATACTAACAACATCATTTCCAATGCCATGTTCTACTTAATATACTTTATCCATATGTCTGCTTCGCCTGGTGCAGCAGCATATGCCTCTCCTGTTGAGCAGAAGGGGTCGGGGCTGAGGGGGGAGTGGGGGGCCAAACACAATTTCCCTTCAGCTCCTTCATTTCCAGTTGATATAAAACAGAATCATGAAAAATCACTTCTGGTCCAAGCTCTCCTTTTTAACCATTAACCCATAAATACAGAAGCTGGTTAAAGCCAGCGGATGACAGGGCCTGCCTGAAAAACCTTGTTACGCTCCCCTCAAATTCATTTAGGGAGCAAACAGGTCTTGAGAGTTGTCTGGCTTAATGCATTGCGATCGCTTTTAAAACTCTTGTCTTGAGGCAGACCCGAGGCTCTGCATCTGCTCATGGCGTTATAACCTCCCCGCTCTAATATGAAGCCACACATACCCTCTTTAAATCAGATGACTGTAAATATGTTAGGTAGTTGAAAAGCAGTCGTCCAAATAAATGATGAAAAAGGAGTTCTTCAAATATTAGAACATTATAAATAAAAACGTAATGTTGTTGCAGGCTGTTCACATTTAATGGCATCTTTATTAAGTTAGTTTTGATCTACATCGTTTTATCTCAAGATGTAAAAAAGGTGATATCCAGAGGTTTTAGTGTAATTCATTATGATCCTGTAAATATGCTCTAAAAACTATCCCGAGAATCAATTTGCCCGGTGCTCTCTGCCTTTGCCTCTCTCTCTCCACAGTGTGTAGCCCACAGTTTCCATTACTCCCATCATAAATTATACCACAGAAGTGAATTACACTTGCTTTTCACCTTACCAGGCAGGTTTGATGAATCCTAAGGCACAACACATCATCTCAACAAATCTTCATCACCATGCCAGTCGCTGTCTCTTTGCAGTTTAAACCACTTCAAATCATTTTCATTGCCCCGCTATTAAAATTTGTAATTCACACCTGCCATTGCAGTGATACATAGTTACATCGAAGCCCCCTCCTCCACCCCCACCTATTCCTCTCTTTCACTTATTCTCTCCTTTGCTCCTCAACGCACATCTCTCTCTCTGCCTGTCTCTTGTAAATCAAACAACCTCAGGTGACAGGTCATGCAGATTTCCCACAAGTCAGTGGGGTGCAAACATCCATCCAAAAGAGCGGCGCGGCGCCGTCACACCTGATGACATAATGACCACTTGGAAACTAATAAACAGCTTCATTCAACCAAAGCTATTGCTCCTTTTCATAAGCGTTACAGTCCCCCATCCCTCTCTCTATCTCTCTTTTCTCTCCCTCACATATCTGTCACAAATTCATCCCCCTGCACCTCACCTCTCCGCTGGTGCCGGAGTTACCCATAAATCACTGCTGTTGTCTAACGCTATCCATTTTCCCAGAAACACAGGGCGGCTGTTGCAGAAATTGGGTCAGGCATAATCTGCAGGGCAGCAGAGCCTGGCTAGTCATGATTCTGCTAGGTAATGTAGCCATTAGCACACAGTGAGAGATTGGCGGGATGGGTAGACGGGGTTGGCTGGGTGGTGGTGGTGGTTTACATGATGTGACACCCAAGAAAAGCTGGCAAATGACACCGTTTTATCGCTCCCCATCAACTATGGGGCATCTGTGTGTGTGCTTGGGAGTGAGTGATTCTCTTCAGGCTTGTGTTTAGTATTTGCATCTATTAAATTGTCTTGAAATCGTAACTTGAACTTTAACAACATGAGCTGGACCTTTCGGAAATTATCCTCTGAATCAAGAAGACATACTCTATATGGTGTAACTCATACAATATTTCATTGCACATATGGAGACAAGAATTTCAATTAATAACAGCGAGTCTTGAACTTTGACTATATGCCTCTTTATTTTGTTTCCCCTTTCAAGGCCTGATGCTGGAGATCCACAGGAGGCAGACTTCAAATCAGAGAAGATCCGGCCCAGAGACGCGAATGGCTCCTGATGTCGTGCATCTTTTCTCCACCCTGCAATCTGCTTCATCCATGGTTACCTCCATCTCTACAAGGCAGCATACTCAGGTCAGCCACCTTTTGATTTACAGCAGTGTTGTGTTCAAAATTGATCTCGAAAGCATGACTTTAAAGTCTCTGAAGCAGTTTCAGACAGAGCATATTTAATTTTGCTTATGGGTTAATTTTTTGGTAATGAAACAAATATGGAAGCTCCAGTTTTGCAGAAGGATACACTTTACACTAAATCTCTGCACAGATACAGTTAAAATGCACCCGTCACAACTTAACATTTGATAAAATCCTCAGGCATATAAGCCAAAAGCAATGTAAACTATAGTATGAACAGTAATATCAAATATTTTTATTAACATCAGCGTCTTCCAAGTTTTCCCACTTGAGTAATGCATGGTTAAGGCACAGGTGTTCTTAGTTTAAATCTAATAAATCCCTCCAGGTGAAAATTGCTGCAGCTTCAACAAAAATCCACCATTAATATCTGATTATATCAAGAGCCTTTAACAAATGTTCACACTTACCACAACAGAACATCTTGTGATCATATGAGTTTGTTTACTGTTAGCTGGCTCTGCACAGGACAAGAAGTGTCAACACAGCTAACTGGAATTTGACTTGTTTACAGTTGCTTTAACTGTTTGTCCTCTTTTTTAAAAAATCTAACTGTGTCAATAGTTAAGTTTACAAATGTAAGTGCACAAAAGGAAGCAGTACATAAAATAAAACCAAGAGAGCCCCAATTTTCACTGAAATAGAAAATTTATTGAATGAGAAGGTTATTATTGAAGGTCTAAATTACAATAGAAACAATGATATTTTTTTCCTTGAATGGAATTTTTTTCCGGTCAGGTAAAATAAAAATGACTGATGCTTTGCAAAATATGTGACAAATCAATTATGAATAAAACGTGTAAAAGTTGTTTTTTTTTCCTGAAATCCATTTTTTCTCTAATGTGATATGAATGTTAAGTTTTATCAGTGAAAGGTGGAAAATAAAAGTACAAAAATTATTGTAATTAATTATACACATGGTGTATTTTTATACATTTAGGGAAGCTTGATTGCTTTCTCGTGAGATGTACAGTTTCTGCATAATTTCCTCAACAAATAAAGTGATACAATTAATATACAGGGGTTATGTGGAGACACTTATAAGAATGTTTTGTAATGCGTTTTTTGTTTTGTTTTTTTACGTGGACTGCAGTGATGAACATACAGCAGAGTCAATCAGTACTCAATCTTGTTATACAGGTTGTATAAAGGTAACCCTGGCAGGTTGCTCCCCGGGTAATAAAGGGGCGTCGGAAAGGCGATAGAGCGCGGAACCGGAACGCGCAGTAAGGAGTTATCTCTGAAAACCAGCGGCATCCCCACTAGTGTCTGTGCGGAGGCGTGGGCCATGTTGGCCGCCTCCAGTTCAGCTGATAGCTGCCGTTTCCATTTGTTCCTCCTGTTTTGAAACCACGTCTTGACCTGAGTCTCCGTCAGCTGCAGGCTGGAGGCTAAGCAGGCCCGCTCCGAGCTGCTCAGGTAGCGCTTCATGTCGAAGGTGGACTCCAGCTGGTACACCTGACTCCGGGAGAAAACCGTGCGCGTCTTCTTCTTGGCCGAGTTATTCTGCTTGTCCGCACCGTCCGTCTGTCTCTCCTCCGACAGGGGTGACATTTGATGGCACGGTCTCTCCTGCTCCTCCTTGTAATCCTGCAGCAGAGGCTGTGGCAGGTGCGGCCGCCGCGCGAGCCCGTCACTCCCAGATAGAAGTCCTTTAGCGGGACCTGAGCGCGAGGATAAGATGGTGAATATCATAACCGGTACAAAGCTTTTATTTATTAACTGGGGGGAAAAAAATCACATTTTTCCCCACATACTTAGTTTGAGAGTTCGTCAAGTGTGAACTCTGACTTCCCTAAATCGGCTGCTCAAAGCCGGTGATTTTTAAATAAACAATTCAGTACGAGGACGCTCCGTGCGCAGTCAGCTATTAATAAAAATCTCTATTTAACGCTCAATTGACGACGTGTAGTGCAGCCATTTTAGAAACATGTTTCGTCAATTAGCGGGCTCAATTAAATTTGAAATGAGAGGAAAAGACAGAGGGCTAATTATTCGACCTTCCACTCTCCCGTTGCTGCATGATAGTGTGCACACAACAAACAAGTGGAAGTGGATGAGCTGCATGCGAGTGTGACTGTCACAAACACGAGCTAATGAAATGTGAGCTCAAGTGCAAACAAAAACAAAACGGGAGGCCTGATTATTTAAAAATTAATAAATAAATAAAAAGTGGAAGTAATTAGGCCTGCTCTCATGCCATTTTATATAGGCCTAGTAAACAAATTATATACAATTGTAAATATTTGTAGTTAAATTGTAATTATTTTGTACCACTTAAATATTTTCTGTAATTACAATAATGATTATTATGATAATAAATATTCCTCACCTAAACAGAAGTTATGGGCTTGGTGCTGGGTGCATGGCTCGCTGTGACCCGTGTCAGAGCAGAAGCAATCTGCTGAGTCCTCCCCGCCGCTGCACTCCTCCTCGGAGGACACCGACAGTGAGCGCCTCCGCGGCGGTGGCGGCGGCCCCTTGGAGAGCTCCTTGTTCCCGGAGCGTGGCGCATCGGACGGCGTGCCTAAAATAGACTGGATGGTAAAGCTGGAAATCGGGCCCGACGAGCACTTGCTCCCGCTGTCTTCTGCGCTACTCATTCTCGCTTCATAACAGTAGTGAAGTATTGCCTGAATCTGTCTGTCCCCTTGTATTCCGTTATTGGTTTCTACACGATTGGTGCGTAAAAATGACCAAAGCGGCTTTAGTCTTCTTCTGTTGTTTTTTTCCTCCCCCTGGCCGGTTTAATTGTGGACTTTTAACATTGAAGGAGTTGTAGGTGTTTTTTCTAGAGCTCGGGGAACATGAGTGTATTCCTGGTCCTCCTCCTCACGCTCTGGATCAGAGGCAGCAAGGTTGCGTTGCTTCATTTGCATGTAGGTAAGCTCCTCCTGAGCCAATCGCAGCCTCCGACATAAGCCCGGAAATTTCAAACTCCTGTCAAGGTTTTAAGACGGGATGAGGAGAGCGAGGGAGTGGAAGGAGACGAGCAGTGCTCATTTAGATGCA